>NW_025057073.1:0-7311 GCF_019279795.1 Protopterus annectens | reverse complement strand
TGATTTGCTTCAGGTGTAGCATGACACCCGCAGATGGACAGTGTACATAACTATGCTGACAATACCCCAACAGTGAAACTTCCCGTATGCATGTATGCAATGGTAGGGACCATGCTATTCCACACAGAGACATGGTAAAGCTTATTTATTTGTGTAATAACTTCTGTATATGAAATACTCTTGTCCAATAGTTTAATCTGTTGTTTATTGCTTTTATTCATATTTGTGGTTATAAACTCCTTTATTTTATCTTTAGGTTCCATGTTAATATTATTATATTTAATTTTGTGAAAGTGATTTCTAAATTCATCTAGTATTTCTGGTATACTAGAAACATTCTTCTTTTCCTTAGAGAAAAGATTTCTTTGATATGGTTTTGTTTATTCAACCTTTTGTTTTATTTTTAAGTCTATGTAAGTATTTGGGGCTTATTGAATAAGACAAAACTTGTATTTTCTAAAGTTATTTTAACTTTATGAGTTAAAATTTCTTTGTATTTCTCATTTAGTTTGTTTATTTCTTCAATAACTTTCTTGTCCATAATATTTTCTTTATTATTATGTTTATAAGAGTCTAATTTACTTTGAATATCTAACAATTCCTTATCCCAAGATTTCCTTTTATTATTATACCATCTGATACTTTGTCCATATAGATATGATTTTAAGGCATCCCAAACATAAACAATGGAGACTTCAGGAGTGTTATTTATGTCTAAAAATGTTTTACTTCTGAAAGTATATATTCTTTATAGTCTTTTAGTTGCGTTAAGTATGCTGGTATCCTTTTGATCTGAACATTATCAGTATTTTTATCATGAATTCAAAAAACAATTGAATTAGGATCAGATATAGGACATGAAATGATTTTGGAATTAATTAAATCTGTTACCATCTGGTTAGAAATAAAGACCCTATCTATTTTTGAATAAGTTTTGTATCTGTTAGAAAAAAGGTGTATGGTAATGATTTTGAATCTATCTGATTATTAATATCATTCAAATGATAAGAATTAGCAAAATCCTTTAAATGTTTTGCATTAGATGTAATTCTTCTCTTTCCTATAGTGCTAGTATCACTTTCATGTAGTATACAATTAAAGTCACCAGCTAAAATAATATCTCCTATAGAGAATGATATGATCTTATCAAGATGATGTTTCACTGTATTAATACCAATTCCAGGTATCCAATATACATTAATTAAAGTGTAAGTCTTCCCATTAATTTGTATTGTAACCATACAAAACATTCCTTTGTCATCCTGATAAGACTTAATGGTTTTAGGAATGGGCATACTTTTATTCCATAAAATAGCCACTACTCTTTTTCTGAGTGTGCTCTGAACTAACCAATACTGTATATTTGTTTGTGGCTAGTTTATCAATATCTTTTTCAAGAGATGGGTTTCTTGTAGGAAGACTAAGTTGGCCTTATGTAAATTAATGTATCTTATTAGGCTTGCCTTTTACATGGATTATTCAATCCATTAATGTTTAAAGAAATTCCTTTTAAAGATGTTATTTGGCATTTTAAAACTTAAGAATCTTATGATCAAAATAACAAATAACAAGATAAGTAATGTTACATCTCCTCCTTTAGGTGTACCTTTAAATATAGCTGTATTTATTCAATCTCTTATGGGATTTGTATAGGATTCAATTTTGTTTGTAGTGATAATGAATGTACAAAATATATTGTGGATGTCAAAACTATATACAAATAACAATGAACAAGTGAAAATACTGTAAGGATTAAACCTTGCATCCAGCCTGGAGTTATAAACTCCAACTTAGAGTAGTATTTACCACTCAAGTTAACCCCCTACCCAAAGCAGCAGTACGTCAGCTACCACCTTATCAATTTAATACTAGTTATATTTAACTGAAGTTAACAGTTTTCAATTCAATTATCTAGCAAGACAAGACTACACATTTGGTAAAACAGCATCATATAAACTAAAATAAACCCTTTTTTTTTTAAACTGTTCATACTACTATATACATCCATGTAATATAAAACACTTGTATTCAAATAGCATTCAAATAATCTTGATGTTAGAAATCAAGAAGAGAGAAAAATAAGTTCTAACATTCATTTAAATCCAAAACTTTGGCTAATATGATGCAGACATTACATATATTAGGATGCATCTATTTTCTGTCATGTAAATACAGTTAACAGCTTCCAAAAAAACCCTTGAATTGCTTGTATATGAGCATTTACTCAAACTCATTATTGCCAATAGAATAAAATATTGTATTCATAGAAATTGTTATAAATCATACTTCATAGTTAAGCAGATTCTCAGAAACATTTATATACATATCTACATACACACACATACACACACACACACACACACAACATAATAATATATATATATATACACACACACATATATATATATATATATATATATATATATATATACATATACATATATTACACACACATATACACAATATATAGATATATATATATATATATATATATATATATATATATATATAACACATGCATACACACACACATACACACACACACACATACACACATCACACACACACACAAACACACACACACACACACACACACACACATACACACAAACGCACACACACACATACACACACACACACATATACACACACACACACACATACATATATATATATATATCTGATCTCACTGAGTTGTATCTTTACTGAGCACCATCTTACATTGCTGTCCATCAATAAATCTGTCTGCTTTATACAAAATAATGCACAGCAACCACATTTTAGTAATCAGATTTTACAAACATGCTATACTACTGCTTTAAAATATATCACATGATAATTTCTTCCAGTATAGAGTTATAAAATTATTTATGCTTGTCAATCAGATGAATTAAATGAGTTATAGTAATGTATATGTTTGGGACATAGGTTTTTAACACATATTATTAATCTGCTATTCCTGTATCTGTGATGTATCAGTGTGATATTTAGGTCAAAGGTGAGACCAGCTGCTTTCAGCTTCTCTGTGAGAATTCTGATAGTTGAAGCTTTTGAAGTAGCTCATGGACACTGTGCATGAGACAGCCCACATCCCAGATTGTCTCTCTTAACATTTTGGTGGGAAACTTATTAAAAACTAGTGACAAACATTCATTTAGCAGTGTAAATGCATCTAAACATGACAAAACCTTCACAATGCATTCTACAGGTTATTACAGACTCTATGTAAGTGAAATCAAGCCCAAAATTATTAATAAGTAACAAAACTCAACATTTTTGTCCCAACTCAACTCCTATGAATCTTATTATTTACTGTGTCTATATGATCAAAGTATTTCTATATATTAATAAAGAAAAGAAAAGAGAGTAGAAAGTAAAAGGGTGTAAGGCAGAAATAAAAAAAATGTAAGAGAAAGCTATAAGAAGTATATACAATAGAATATTACTTACTGTTTATATTAATAGAGTTAAAAATAAAACATTTATTTTTATTATTTAGTTCTAATTATTATTAGTTAAAGCATGACAGATTATTTACAAACAAGCATAAGCAGTGTAATCAAGAAAGTATAATTAGGTAGTGTCATTCCTGTATCTGTGATGTGTCAGTGTGATATCTAAGTCAAAGGTTAGACTAGCTGCTTTCAGCTTCTCTGTGAGAATTCTGAGAGTTGAAGCTTTTGAAGTAGCTCATGGACACTGTGCATGAGACAGCCCACATCTCAGATTGTCTCTTAACATTTTGGCGGAAAAGTATTAAAACTAGTGACAAACATTCATTTAGCAGTTAAATGCATCTAAACATGACAAAACCTTCACAATGCATTCTACAGGTTATTACAGACTCTATGTAGGTGAAATCAAGCCCAAAATTATTAATAAGTAACAAAACTCAACATTTTTGTCCCAACTCAACTCCTATGCAGATCTTATTATTTACTGTGTCTATATGATCAAAAGCATTTCTATATATTAATAAAGAAAAGAAAAGAGAGTAGAAAGTAAAAGGGTGTAAGGCAGAAATAAAAACAAATGTAAGAGAAAGCTATAAGAAGTATATACAATAGAATGTTACTTAATGTTTATATTAATAGAGTTAAAAATAAAACATATTATTTACTATTATTTTGTTCTAATTATTATTAGTTAAAGCATGACAGATTATTTACAAACAAGCATAAGCAGTGTAATCAAGAAAGTATAATTAGGAATAGCATTTGAAGAACATATAAACTTTTAAAGGAAAAAAAAATGTATCAAATTACTGAACTTATTTTTCCTCTTCAGAAAGAGAAACAAGTTAAATCACAGCTTGCCATTAAATCTCCAGAAATTTTGACTAGTTATGAAACAAAACATTTCTTTGCACACAGAGAATAACTTTGATTAAATCTTTTTCAAAATATTTGTTGCTTCTTGGAAATGCAGGAACTATATTTAAAAGGATTAATAATAAAATAAAATGATGAGAGAAAAAAACATAGTACAAATCATTTGTTTTTTAGTCTCTTCTTCTTCTCTGAAGTCTTCCACGAAGTTTCAGTTGCCAGTCTCTTTAACGAAGGACTAGCCCATTCCATTTCTTCTATTTTTCCAAAATCTTATTTTTTGATAAACAGTAAAGCAGAGTCTAAGTCATCAAAATTTTAGGACCATCAGGAAGGAAGATTTTATGCTTGGCAGGAAACAGAAGGTATATTTTAAACTGTGCTTTTTTAAGCTCCGTTATTAGTGTCAGAAAAACTTTTCTTTTAGCTAATACCATGGAAGAATAGTCATTGTAAAAACGCACAGTTGTTTCATTAATCTTAACAGGAGCTTTAGCCCAAGCAGATTTAAGAACCATCTCTTTATAAAAAGATGATAGAAATCTAACTGTAACTGATCTAGGATAGTTTTGTTAGAGTTAGTATTAGCTATAGATCTATATGCTCTTCGATACCAAAAGAGAATGCTTCTGGTAAATCTAAAGTTTTAGGAGCCATGTTGTTAAAAGAAGTAATATTGTTACCTTCAATATTTTCTGGCAGTCCAAAAATCCTAATGTTATTCCCCTAGATCTATTTTCCATGTCATCCAGCTTTGTTTGTAAATGTGTATTTTGTTTCAGCAAACTCAATGTTGATTTCCTCTTCTTGTATTCTATTTTCCATGTCATTCACAGCTTCTTCTATGCCTGTCATCTGGATCTTCTGTTGTTGCAGGTCCAGACGTAACAAGTCTATTTATTTTGTAGTTTTTTCTATGAAAGTGTTTATTTTAGTATCCATTTTATCCATCTTAGCAGTAAGTTGCTGGACTATAATTATCAGAGACTGAAGTTCTTTCTTGATGCTGGAGTCTTGAGAATTTGTCTTACTGGAACTCATTTCAAACTGATAAACTGACAGGGAAATTTCCAAAGTAATTTCTGACAGGAATATTATTAAGATTTCCTTTCTTTTTTAGATATAGTTCAAGAACTATATAAAACAAACATATTTAGAAAGAAAATTACTTCAAAAATTAATTTTTTAAGTAATTAATTCCTGTCAATGTAATGAAATTGGTGGAGCTGAAGAAATCTGCTGCTATCCTGTGTTCATCCTTGGCCACGCCCCCCCTGTCACTGCAACTGTTGACTATGCTCATACTGTACTTATACAGGCATGTGGTATCTGACCACTATGACAGTCCTGGTCGACCACACTGCTGTGGCACACATGACCTGCGGACATCTGCCTGGGGTGTGGAGCACACATGTACATCTTCACATGCTATACTGCCTCTGTGGTGGTGTCACATGACTGTCTCCAGCAGGGCTGTAACAGGCAGGCACGGCATGGAGTCATGTGGGACAATGCTTGCACCTTCCACTGTGCTGCACACAAGCAAGGCACACACTAGTGCACCACTCACATTTATCTGCAGTGCCTGGGACCTGCCTCCATGCTCTGCACAGCACACCTGCAAGTACAGATTGTACACGGATCATACCTCCCAGGCACATACCTGCACTGCAACACACACAGGTGAGCGGGTCCCACATCACACAGTGTTTCGCACACATACTGGATATTTGCAACACAATGCATCATAGGTGCTCCATGTTCAGATACCCATGTTTGTGACCACTAGACACATTGTAACACGCAACAGAGCTTGCATTGTACACCACAGGTTACATGCTATCTGTGTTGTCATACTTTACATTGGGCCTCAGACAGCTGATACTGCCATGTGCTGACAGCAACCCACACTTCCCTAGAATGGACACCCATGTACCCACACATGCTTGAGGCATGCACTCCACCTAGCTGGGTGACACATTACACAACACATACCATACCTACACTACCCTCAGCATGCACAATACCTCCATGTGTCTGGTGTGTTAAACCTGGGGTTATCCCCCCTTTGGTAGATGAACATATATGCTTCACGGCCCTGCTAGCCACACCCTGGACACACACCCATCGCAGCATACATGGAACATGTGTTCTACAGCCAGTACTACTGATGTCTGCTGACAGGTGTTGTTAATGGCATGACACCCCGGCAGATGGACAGTGTACATAACTATGCTGACACATACCACAGTGCACTTCCGTAGCATGTATGCAATGGTAGGGACCATGCTATTCCACACAGAGACATGGCGGTACTGACCTTTTCACAGATGCCACGGTGGTGGTCATGTTCCATGCACATCTGCTGTATGGGCACATGTGCAGGCTGTTGCACGGTGGTGTATATTCACGTGGGTGCATCACTTGTCAGCCATGGTGGGTCCTCATGGTCCATCACATGCTCCAAGGCTTGCTACCTACACATGACTGCTGCACATTGCAGTGTGGGTCCTCAGGCAGTGTGGTGGTATGTCTGTTTTGTTTGGCTACATCCACATTCGATATCGCGTACAACACTCACCCAGGCATTGCAGACTGTGATAATGTTGGCAACATGCCAGGCAATGGTGTACTTACCAACAATACACACTCTCACTCACTACAAGGTTGCAATCCATACATGGACATCGTAGTGTCCCTGTGGACACATACATGGTACTGCCATGCACACGTTATGTCCTAAGGCACTGTCCCAATGTCACCTTCCGATCTCCCTAGCTGTTATGTCCCGCCAACCTGTTTGGTATGTGTCTCCACACCAGCCCACTGAATTCACTGCTAGCCTGTTGTCGGACATTGTGTACGTTGACCTCACACTGCCGCATTTATCACACTACACATGGTGGCACTGCATTGCACGTGTGGGACTGCATTACACCCACTGGACCGTTCAGTATGGCACTACATCCTCACAAACGGGTTT
>NW_025057072.1:0-7178 GCF_019279795.1 Protopterus annectens | reverse complement strand
AATCAAAATGTTCTTGAAACTGAACAAAACAAAAATGCTTCTGAAAACCCAAGCGTTAGGATACAAAATCCCACTGTCACATAGCAAATGAGCACATTCCAAGTAGTGTAAGAGTTACATAAGGGGGAGGAACAGAGGAGTGAGGAAAGATAGGTGACATCACAGGGCGGAATGGCAGAAAGAAATGCAGTTCATTGGAGGTCAGTGTTAGGTGACAGATGTCAGACACATATCATGGAAAGAGGAGTGTCACAAGATAAGCATGGGAAAGTCAAGAAATGGAAGTTGTACACTGTTGCCAAAACCAAAGTTTCTTGCTGGGCGTGCATGCGCACGTGTATGCGCCAGGAGGTGTGAGTAGGGCAGTGTGCGCATGTGTAAGGCAGACTGAGCATGTGGGATGCTCGTTGGCCAAACGTAAGACTGTTTGGCGCTGGTGTGCTGCGTGTTTTAACCCGAATAAGTAGATTCTATTACCGTAAGCATGTGTGCACGCGTGTAAGCCACTGTGAGCATAAGTTTCTGCTGAGCGTATGAGCATTGCTCCTGGAGGAAACAGAAAGGAAAAAGGAAGCAACAGAATTAGTACAGGAAGCTAGCAGGGGAATACTGCTGGAGCTAGGAAGGTGAAAACAATTAGAAGCAGGCAATTACGACAGGCAGAATAGTAGCCCAGCCCAGCACTTTAAAAACTCTGCAAACAGCAGTGCAGGATGTTTCTCTCAAAGAGACACTGCAGAAGACAGGAGTAAGCTATTAGAAGTGAAAACTGAAAAAGCCTTAACTCAGGAGCAGAAATGCTAGGGCTGCCATAGCTGTCATAAGGAGACATAGGCGACTTTGCTGAGGGTGGTGACAATGCAAATGGTGCCAGACATGACCCATAGTGAGGAGGCCGGAGGGAAGGTGTGTACAGGCCCAGGGGTCAGTCGTACCACTGGGTTACATGAGCTGGAGATAGTGGGGCGCTATAGAGTTGACAGAGACCTCCTGCAGCAAATTGTCAAGCTGTGCAGGCCACGCCTCACACACAGAATCAACAGAGGGGAACCCACCCTGTGGAAACCAAGGTATGTGTTGGCCCTAGAATACTAGCAACAGGTAAATCTTCCAGAGACCAATCCCAGGATATGATGGGGATATCACAGGCATCAGCCCTCCATGGTACTGCGAACCAGTTCCTGGATGCCATGTCAGCACATGTATCGGTGATCATGTATATTTCCCCAATGCCAGTGAGGTATTGGCCAGCAATATCACGTCTCTTCCAGCAAATAGCGAGAATACCCTGAGGTAGTGGGTGCAATAGGACTGCTGCGCATTATTGCATATCATCAAAAGCACCAGCCAGTGAGCAGGAGTAGGGCCTACATAAACCACGCCAAGGGCTTCCCCTCCATCAACTGCCAGGTCGTGTGTGATGCCCAGGGCATAATAATGAATGTGTGTGCTGGCTGCCCTGGGAGCTACCATGATTCCCATATCTGGCATTTGACGCAGCTGGCATCCCACAAGGCTCGGTCCTGGGACCACCCTTGTTTGGTATATATGTCCCATAGGTACAGGCCAACATGGAAGGACTGTGTCTGAACAAGTTTGCAGAGGACTACAAACTGGCCACCATATCTGACCCTCCAGCTGACACAAGCATCCCACAAAAGGGCCACATAGAAACAGACAACTGGTGCTATAGCCATATCAGCAAGCTAATCGCAGAAAAGTGTATAGTCAACCCCTGTGAATATACAGTAAGTGCCCACCAATTACCACATAGGTGTTAACCCATGAAGTACTTAAGATGTAATAAAGAGACCTGAGACTGGGACACAAGTTGATAGGATATCTTGCATTGGACAAGTTATTGTGGCTGTAGGTGGTTAGCAGAAACATACCATATAAATTCCACCTAATCATGAAAGGTAGTCAGATCTCTAGATCAGGGAGGTCATTGTGACTCTGCAGAGTCATCCTTCATCAGCGTCACAATTGACTACAACAATGGCCCCTGTGGGATGTTGCCTCCAGCAGACACCTACATCAGCTGGAAAGACCCCAAAAGTACCTCACCAGGAGTATCAAAGAGCTTGAACAGATGCCATGTGTTGCCTGATTAAACAAACTGCAGCTCCAATACACTGCCATACTGCCCACCCAGAGGCAAGCTGTGCCTGAGCGCATGAAAGCCATGTCCTCAAGCTGGAATCAATGAACATGCTGCACCTGTGTACAGTCTGAATGGCAGTGAGCTATGCACATGAGAGACCTGAACCCCAGCACATGACATACATAGGACAAGCTGTACTGAATGATCCATAACACAGAAGCCACCCCCACTCTTGAGTAAACTCCCAGTACAGGTTAGCCAGAGAGTCACTTCATTGACTCTCCCTCAAGAGTGGAATCTTGATGAGTGGATGGGAGATGGTAGGTTTTACCCTAGGTTTCACTGTTATGTCAATGGTAGAGCGGAGGCACAGTATACTAACCATGACATATGTCATGGCAAACTCCAGTTACAATGTGTATCGAAGGACAAACACACTCTCTGACTAACATTAAATATGGCCTAGGGCACATCGATGGTGTTTGCCAATGTCCACATATGTTGTGGAATACACTACCAATGTTGGACAAGCCTGGACGTTTTAAATGAGTCCATATCTGGAACATAATACAACATGGTCATATGTGCACAACTGGCCCCTAACTAGTCTGTTGTGCTCACTATGAAAAATTAAAGCAGTGATAGGACTAAAGCCCAGGATACTGTCCACCACAGTGAAAGTACTGAACCAGTACACTATATGGTACTACAGTGTTAGGTCAGTATGAAAGGATGTTGACAACTGTATGCAAAGTATCCCATGCAAACCCTGCAGGCACAGTATAATCCATGTTGTGTTCAGACACAAAGCAGTTGGCCAGTAAGTACACAACATGACACCCTAACTACCACATCCATAAACGTGGAGATATTGTTGGAAGTTCACCTCATCCACAAATGTGGTGGACTGCAGAGTAAAAATATATGGAAAGCCTCACACTGGGCACATGCTCGCACACTTTGATAAATGACATAATGTCAGACAACATGCCATGGAAAGCCTGAACTGGGCATGCTCACACACTTAAGCCATATCTCAGTTTAGCAGTTGGCCACACATATCTAGTATTTGTCAATGTTGTTATTCCAGGAGACCAACCTACATTACAGCAATCTGCCCAGTGCACGCGAAAGTTAAATGACTACAGAGACATAAAAAGCGAAAATAGTGGATCCCTCTCATATTCAAACATCTTCCACAGATACACAGAAGTTGTTCATAGGAAACAGGGAATGCTATGTCAATAAAGACCTGCAAACAGTCTATCAGAAGCAACAAATATTGTGCATCTGACAATTAAACTTTTATATGGGTGTAGGGGTCAATACTTCAGGCTGTTTGCCCTAGGGAATGAAAGCTTAGCCAGAGTGTGCTTGGTGTCTGCATCCCCAGCAGTACAGTAGGCTACTGTGCCACTGCTAAAGCCGGTCAGCATAAGGCACCGTTTGAGGCTAGTGTGCTGTGCCTCTGTCAAGCCAGAGACACAGTGGAGATCCCAGGGTTGAATTTGCTATGCCACATCCATGTGGCTTGTGTGTGTGCTGGAAGAGGCTTGGTGAGGACCTCTAACAGTAAGTGTGTAGCCAATAACAGACTGAGGGGAGCCTCCATCTGCAGTGTCTGGTCAATTTCACCTGTCAACACTTTGTCGTGATGATTATGAGGGATTGAAGTGTCATGCCAGTGGCCTGTTCCAGAGATGTCCTCCCTCTGTGGGCTACTGCTCTGCAATGTATTAAGCTCACTCCGTCTGTTGGACAGCTCATATATGGCTGGTGTACACCTGACAGGTGTCCTGTTGTGGAGGAGTCATGGGTATATTTGGGATAGCATGATCAATGCAAACCTTCCACATGCTCCACTTAGAAGATGCAATTGTCAAGGATTATGCAGAGTGGCCTGTATACTCCCCCAGCATGGGTCCTGAGAGTCTTCCACCCAAGTCTTCTCACAGAGGTGCAAAGTCTGCTTTTGATAAGTACACTTTGTTTGCAGTGACAACCTTGCCTTGGGGGTGGGGATGGAATATGCAGATGTCCAGGGAAAGGTGGGTATGGTCAGATATCAACAATGGTGGTCTACCTCTGGTGTGGAACATTGCAGTACCCATGTTACAGATGGTCAAAGGCAATATGTATTCCCCACCCACGTGGCTGTGAGTGAGTGGTCCTGCCATAGCATATGGACTCACAAAATTGTAGTGGCTGTAGGATAATGTTGTAGAGGCCTGGAAGTAGTTCCCACACACAATATACAACTGTACCTGACGTTAACAACTGGAATGGTGTATGTGAACACCTTCATATCTTGGCACTGTTCCCAGGGAAAAGCAAAGTGTGTGGGTCCTGGGATGTGGGAGGAATTGGTCTGAACTGGTTGTGTTGTGTGTTACAGGTCACTGTGGGTCACAAAAGCATGGTATAAAACATAACCTGCCAGTGCTGATGTGCATATCTGACCCTGATGTAGATGGCTGCAAATGCATAAGTATATGCTATCCCCAATCTGACAGGTAGTACAGATGTACATACCTCTGTATAAATAATGATGTCAGCACCCTATAATTACTGCAGGTGCAAAACAAATGCCTAGTAATTTGGATAGTGTGCTCTGCTAATGCGTCTCCCTCAAGTGTCATAATATAGTTAGGTAGGGGTTTGAATCATGCAAATGCTCAGTGGGTGGTAGCTGGGGTTGGTGTGTGTGTGCAATTCTGTGTGGGAGAGGAAATGTCCCTTTAGCAACTAGGAGACACACACTACAGGATGCACACATTCCCCTTTCTAAACTTACTCCTCGATGATGTCAGCACCCTATAAGTACAGCAGGAGAAAGGAAACCTCCCAGTAATGTGAATAGCTCACTCTGCTAATGCGTCCGTCTGGAGTGTCATAACATAGTTAGGTAGGGGTTTGAATCCTGCAAATGCTCAGTGTGTGTGTTTGGAAGAGGGGGGTTAGTGTGTGTGCAATTCTGTGTGAGAGAAAGGTCCCTCCTGGCAACTAGGATAACACACTACAGGATGCACATTCCCCTTTCTAAACAGTGATGATGTCAGCACCCTATAAGTACAGCAGGAGAAGGAAAACCTCCCAGTTATGTGAAGAGCGCGCTCCGCTAATGTGTCTGTTTTGCAGGTGTAATAAATACAGTTAGGTAGGGGTTTGAATCCTGCAAATGCTCAGTGTGTGTGTTTGGGTGGGGGGGGGGGTTAGTGTATATGCAATTCTGTGTGAGAGAAATGTCCCTTTTGGCAACTAGGAGAACACACTACAGGATGCACATTCCCTTTCTAAACACTGATGATGTCAAAGCACCCCTATAAGTACAGCCGGAGAAGAGAAACCTCCCAGAAATGCAAATAGCGCGCTCGGCTACCACATCTCCTAGTAGTGTCATAACATAGTTAGGTAGGAGTTTGAATCATGCAAATGTGTGTGTGGGGGGGTGGTAGTAGGGTGTGAGAAAACTGACCCTTTTGGCAACCAGTACAACACACCAGCTGCTGCATATTCCATTCTCTACACAGAGATGATGTCAGCACCCTACAAGTACAGCAGAAGAGGGAAAATCTCCCAGTAATGCAAATAGCATGCTCTGCTACTGCGTCTCTCACTACTGTCATAGCACAGTTAGTTATGGCTTTGAATTCCACAAATACCACGTGTGTTTTTGTATACATAGTGAATGCCCATGTGTGGGTTGTTCCACAATAATGCATGACATCGATTAAAACCAGTAATGGCAATGCACACATATGATGTATGTGTGTGCCAAATACACATATATACCTGTGACCTTCAATAGTTCCCATGTCTGATGCCTGCCACATGTGAATACATGGCATGTTGCAGAATCTGGATAACATTATGACTGTGGTTTTCTGTGCGGGTGCTGCATGTGGTATGTGTATATACAGTGTGAGTTGTATATGGTATCATCCCCAGCAGTGAGGATTACACGCATCTGGTCTCAGGGCATATAGTCTACATGTTGTTGATGAACAGGTGCTGCATGTTTCACCTGTTGTGGGAGTAGTAACAAGTTGTTCCATAGCGTGCAGTGACTACATGCACAAAGACACCTTTCAGCCTAGGGTTATTTGTAGCTACAGTAATTCATCAGCATTCAGTAATAACTCTCAGCATTCTTGGTGAGGGTATGATGCCAACCAAGGTCAGGGAATCGCTACCAGCCTGTGCCACATGCTCAGAGAGCCCTTCTTCATGTTCTCTCATCATGTAGTCCAGGAGGTACATCACAGGTCAGTTTTCATAGTGGCACGCGAGACAATGACTGAGTCATATGTGTCCATGCACTCTGACAGCCTGTATGCTTGTGCTTATGTGGTGGACCATAGTGCCCCCACGGCATATCACTGTGACCTTCACCTTGTCCAGCCTGGTGAGCTGACCCTCACTGTACCGACAATAAAGGTACCTAACACAACTGTAGCAGGTGTTGTCTTAGCTGTACAGGCTGTGACTGTTTGGCACACAGGATTTGTGTGCTATGCGTTGCACGCAAGGTGTTCCGGGCTTAACATATGCCTGTGCCAGCTGCAGAGGTGTCTTACCGTCTGGTGGCAGGATGCTATTCTGAAGCTCCAAGAATGCCCCAGTGTGTTCATGTAGTTTGATTGCTGTCAGTGGTGGTCTACACTGACTGGTATTGTAGTCACTACAGGTATTTCATGCCACCTGACAGGTTATGCCAGTACTGTTCAGAGTGCTTATCCCAGTTTGGCTAAGGTATGACCACACATGTGTTGTATCGGCCCACTTGTAGGGAGAGGGTTGACTGCATACATGTGGCAGCTGTGACATTGCCACATGACTCACATATTCCACAACTGTACCCATAGAGGTGGACTGACAAGTGACCTTTGCACATGCTACCATAGTACTGCTGTGATTGCCATGGTGATTACCAGCACATAGGGTCAATGGGGAACAAGGTACAGAAGGTGAGTATGCAAGGGTGTAGTGCCTGTGATTATTAAAGTGGCATATATGACTGCTCACTGGTCAAAATGCCAGGTAAGTCATATGTAATGTCACAGGCAACGGAAAA
>NW_025057071.1:0-6973 GCF_019279795.1 Protopterus annectens | reverse complement strand
TAGCCTACCCTACGGGCCCCAAATTTGACGGGGATGCCCAATCCACCTATCGGGATTAAACCCTTTTGGTTTATTTAACTACCCAACCATAGTTTGGAAAAAACTACACATGCCGGGCAAATGCCCAGAAATTCCTTGTTTTTTATCAATGCTTGTTTTTTCAATGCAAATGTCTTGGAGCAGCTAGTACCCCACAAGAGGTGATAATATTTTGGACATGCTACTAACCAACATGAGTAACCACTGCAATACCCCTATCATTCTCCTGGTAAGACCCCAATAAAGTGGTCACTTTTGAAGTCAGCATCCCCCCTGAAGCTAGGTTCAAACAAAAACTTCAAAGCTGATTACAACCTCCTGAGGGATCGATAAACAACTTCACAGCCCCCCCCCTGTGTTGGAGCTGGTACCAATGTCCAAATCTACACCAAAGTACTATAGGAAACATATAGATGCATGGAATCAGGAATACCTGACAGGACATAATCATCCTAAGGAAGAATAAACCTGTCTGGTAGACATCTGCAAAAAAAACTATATAAAAAAGGGGAAAATATTGCTGTCCAGGACCAAGAAGGAGGAGATAACTGGAAGCCCTCCTTGGGAACAAACAAACAAGAGCATTAATGAAACCCTGTAAAGCCAATTTAGTCCAAATTGGCCACATCTACTAGAGAGGATCATAAGGCCTTCTTCACTTATGTCTGCAATCTCAAAGGAAGCATCCAGATCTGTTCAGAACTGGTGATCTGAAGTAGGATATTCATTTGTCTGCAACCTGTGGGTTATGGATCCGATATCGGATCCAACCGCATGGTTTTCCAGCTATGGATCCAAGCTCAGCCCCCCCACCCATAATGCCCTGCTCTACCCTCATGACCTCAGATCTGGCACTGGTGACTGGTTTTGGGGTACATAGCTCTCAAGTGGATTTTGTTTCGTAAATCAGAAAATTTTTTGGTTTTGAGTGATTTGTGAAAGTTTAGGTTTCTTATGTTTTTACTTTATTTGTTAAATTAAGTAATTTTATTCCCCCTCGCTGTTGGAGTGTGTGTAGGCCTGTGTGTTTTTTATTTTAAGTTACTTTCTGTACTTTAGTGATTTATAGATTATGGCTGACCAGCCTAAATCTATTTTTTCTGCCCAGTGTGGCCATAAGCCCCACCGGCTGATGGCCACACTGTGTTGTCTGGGTTGAACACCTCACATCTGGTTGTTCCATTTGTGCAGGGTTCAACCCCAGGGCACTGAGGAGCGGAGGTCCAAGCTGGTCTTGGGGGGTCTTTTACCGCCAGACTCGGCCCTCCGCTCCTTGGACTACTGGGCTACAGTTGTTCTCTGTGGCCCCCCTCCTGCTCCTGGGACTCAAACTCCCGCTTCTGGAGAGAGAGGGATGCTAAAGGCCCGGAGGGAGAAGCACCACAAGCGGGGGGCGAGACCTCTTTGGGCCCCCCAGCCAAGCGGCTTCTCCCCGCTTGTCTCGGTCTCCTCCTTCTGGGCCCGGTCCCCGTGTGCTTTTCACCGGGTCCTGAGGAGGAGGAGACCCGATCTCCGCCGAGGCTATCGAGGAGGCACTCCAGGCCTACCTCGGTAGCCTCAGATCTACCATAGCCTTTCTGATGCTGATCTGGACCGGATGATGAGAAGGTTCATCCAGGCCCAGATGCAGATGGGAGTGCTTGCCTCCCTGGGAGCTCAACACCCTTTTTAAGCCTTTGTTCTCCGACCCGCTATCCGGTTCGAGCAGCTGAGCCGAGCAGCTTCGAGGGGTGGTGGGCGCCGATAGTACTTGGTACCGGATCCGACCCTGCCCTCGAGTGCCGGACCGATCTCGGAGCCTGGATCCGAGCCGGATCCGGGGATCAGTGCTCCTTGGGCGCCGTGTGTCGGAGCGCACTGCCCCTTCGGATCCGGTGCCGCCGCTCCGATCCTCTTGGGATCCGAGGGGAGCCATTGTCGGATCCTTTGGTCGAGTCGCTCCTTCCTTGATGTAGTGGAGAGGGCTCTGTTGAGGGTCTCCGGACCCCGGCACTTGTTCGCTCCCCCGCCCCCTCTGCACTGGGCCAGGCTTCCACCACCCGGGCCCCTGGGACAGCCCGCTTGTGCCCCAAGTTGCTCCTATGGAAATCTGCTTGGGACTCCTCTGACAGCCCCCAGAGGATTCCTGCAAGCATACGCAAAGGAGGCACATTGACTCCCGAGTCTCTCACAGAAGACACGGACTTGGAGGAAGGGAAGGCTAGGGTCACCCGAGGATGTCTCCTTTGGAGACATCATGGAAATGCTCTATGGGTGGTCTGCCCCAAGTCTTCCTCGGATGAGTCCGTGTTCTTGGAGGCATTTAAAACGGGCCCGTTTACCTCTTGGGTGTCCCTGCCGACCCCTGGTGGCCCTTTATTACCACCAGGGCGTGGAAGGCACCGGACCCCGTGGAGCCAATTCCCACAAGACCGGATAGGACCCTTAGTCCGCCATCCGCCCGGACCCACTGGAGTAAGGGCCCCCGTAGATGCCATGTTGAGGCGGCCCACAAGAGGGAACTGGCTCAGGAGAGTCCCTCAGTCCACCCACCGAGCAAGGAGTCTCGGATGATGGACCGCTTGGGGAAGCGGATGTTCAGTTCAGCGACCTTCTCGTAGGGCGCTGAACTATTTGGCACATGTTATTGGATGCAGCGAGATCTTATTAAAGAATACGCTGCATCCCCTGAGTCCATTGGAGGAGGACAGAGTTCTGCACTCCACCCGATGGCCACTCTTAGGTCAGTTACAATACTTCTATGCGGCTACTCTCCCATGCAACGGAGGCGCCGCTAGAGCTGGGACAGGACTGGTCACTAGACGCCAGGCCTGGCTCCGCATTTTTCTGAGCCCTTCAAGGCGTTTAACCCCCTTTGATGGTTCTGCTCTGTTTGGCAAGACCGTCATGACGTTTGACCCAGAGCAAAGGACGGAAGACGCTGTCTGCCGCCGAATCCGCTTTTTGCACCCCAGAGGCCCTATTCTAGGAACCAAAAGGGTCAGAAGAAGATGTGGTTCCAAGTCAGCAGTCCCAGCCTGCTCCGGACAACCAGTCCTTCCGTGGCAGAGGAGGACAGGGAGGACGCCCTAGAGGCAGGGGGGCTCCCAGAAACTTCGGGTCCAGGGAACCTTTCTCTGAACGCCCGCAGCAACCCTGAGGGTTGCCCGCTGCTCTACTCTGGAGGCAGTGGGGGACGGGGCACCTAGCGCATGGGAGTCCATAACATCGGACCGCTGGGTTCTCCAAATCATATCCAGGGATATCGTTTCCTTTCCTTCACCTTCCAAAGTTGAAGTCCCTCCCAGACGCCCCACCCGGTCAACGGGAGGCTTGAGAAATTGGCCATCTGCTAAAGAAAGAGCCATCCAGCCCGCCCCCAGACCAGATCGGATCAGGGTTCTACTATTCTTTTTAGTGCCAAAAGACGGGGAACTAAGAGCAATCCTAGAGATCTCTCTCTTGCATCTGGCAGCCCCCAAACAAAAATTCCGCATGGTCACTCTGCAAGGTAGTCCCCCCCTTCTGGGAGAAAATCACTGGATGTGCGCGATAGATCTCAAGGATGCACTACCACATCCTGATGGACAGGCCCAGGAGGTTTCTCCGCTTGGCTGGGAGCCAGTCACTACCAGTTGGGGTCCTTCCCTTTGGTCTCACCACAGCCCCAGGGTGTTCACCAAAGTATTAGCAGTGGTAGCGCCCACCTGAGGCTTCAGGGGTGCAGGTCTTTCCTACCTGGACGACTGGCTTTACCCCCAACAAGGCATCTACTTCTCTTGGCGAGACTCCTTTCTCCATCTTGCTCCCCTTTTTGGGCATCACAATAAATACAAAAAGTCCAACCTGGCCCCCACAGCTCTTAGATTTTATAGGGGCCAGGCTAGACACAAGGAGTTTACGAGCCTTCCTCACTGCGGACAGAGTTCAAATCTGCAGCTCCAGGTGCGGGCCATTCTCCATTCAAGTTCTGTTCCAGGAGTTGGTCCTGAGGGCTCTAGGGTCCATGGCTTGCTATAGCACTTCTTCCTCTTGCCAGGCTCAATATGCATTCTACAGTGGACCTTAGTACAGTGGTCATACCTTGCTCTCCCCTGCATCATCCCATAGCGATCAGCAAGGCTTGCAAGCGGTCCCTCTTGTGGTGGCTCCACTCCCCGGATCTCCACAAAGGCCGCCCCTTTTGTGCTTCTCCCCCCCTCGCCACGGTGATCACGGACGCCTCCCGCCTCGGGTGGGGGGGGGGCACTTTGCGGGCCGGACCGTCCAAGGCACGTGGAACGATTCAGAGACCTTACTGCATATCAATGTTCTAGAGATGAGAGCAGTGCTCTTAGCGTTGCTAGCACTTCAGGACTTTCTTCCCTTGGGAACAATTGCGATTCAATCGGACAACATGTCTGTTGTCTGGTACATCAACAAGCAAGGGGAACAAGGTCTTACCCTCTTTGTCGAGAGCCATGAGAGTTTGGGAATGGGCAATCTCCACCAATCGCTTCTAATAGCAACGCATTCCCGGGCGGTCCAACATCCTAGCGGACAAGCTCAGTCGCACCATTCTGACCCCACAGTGGTCTCTCAATTGTCAAGTAGCGGGAAAGCATATTCGCAGTGGGGGAAACCCCTTTATGCGATCTTTTGCTCTCCCTCAAACACCAAGTGACAGTTTTTTTGCTCTAATACCTCCTCCCGGAGGTACCCCAAGACACGCTCTGCTGCATGCTTGGCAACCCGGTCATCTGTGTGGCTATCCACCCTTTCCTCTGATGCTGCAAGTTCTTCAGAAAGCCTCTCGGGGGGGTTGCAGAATGATTCTCATTGCTCCATCTGGCCTCGACAGATCTGGTTCCCTTCCTAAGGTCTCACTCGGGGAATCCTCCTTGGATTCTAGATCCCATCCGGATCTGATATCCCATCCATCCTGCATTCCTCTCGAACCTGGACAACCTGAAGCTGACGCTTGGCTGCTCCAGTTACACTCTTGATAAGGGCTGCCGGTATTTTTTCACCTGTAAAGGCTATTTTGGTGGCGCCTCATAACCCATCCACTAGCAAGGTTTACCAAGCAAATGGAAGCTTCTCTGTGTGGGCGAGGCAAGGCCTGAATCCCTTCACGGGTTTCCCCTCCCTTAGTGCTTGACTTTCTAACCACCCCTTTAACGATGGTGCCAGCAGTTCCACAGTCAAAGTTCAACTGGCGGCAATTTCTCACTATCACATTGGCCATGACTCTAATCCTCTTATGTCAGCCAAATGGTGTAAAATATTTGTTAAAGGTACTTTTCTTTTCAGGCCCCTATAAAACAAGCAGTTCCTCCTTGGGACCTTTCTTTGGTCCTACAGGCCTTGACCGCCCTCCTTTTGAGCCACTCGGTGGATCTCAAATTCTTGTCCTACAAGACAGCCTTTTGGTAGCCATTACATCAGCCAAGAGAGTTTCTGAACTTCAAGCTTTATCAGCTAAACCTCCTTACTTGGTATTTCATCCGGACCCTGTCTCCCTCAGGTCCAACCCGCCTTTCTTCCTAAAATCGCTTCTGAAGCAAACATCAATCAATCCATTAACCTCCTGTTTTCTTCCTAAATATGAAAACAAAGGTGAATATAAGCTACATTCACTAGATGTTCACAGGCAACTTAGATTTTATCTGAACAGGACAGCTGGTCATAGGCAATCCGACCAGCTGTTTATTTCCTTTGAAAATTCAATTTGGGCAAGCCAATCTCTAAAGTTTCTCTGTCCCGCTGGATTTCACAGTGCATTTTATTGGCTTATCAAGCTTCAGGAAGGCCGACCGAGGGGGTTCATGCCCATTCAACCCGGTCAGATCTACCTCCCGCCTTCAAGGCTAGGATTCCTCTAGATGATATTTGTGCAGCAGCCACGGGCTTCATCTCATACTTTATTTCCCACTATAAGTTGGATCTTGCATCTAGGGGGAGAGCATCCTTTGGCTCCGGTGCTCCGGGAAAATCCTTCCATGATGGCCGCCCTACTTTCACGTTGCTGGGAACTCTGTCCCACAGCTTCGAGACAAATGTATATCCTACTGCACATTTAGATGTTATGTACTCACCATAATTCCATCTGAGTAGGTGTATTCATTTGTCTGCAACCATCCCGCCCTCCTATCCCCCTGGCCTTTCAGTTTCCTGCATATTCCTTGTTACCCTTTTTAGGGTATTGTTGCTTTGGCAAACTCGATCTGAGGTCATGAGGGTAGAGCAGGGCATTATGGGTGAGGGGAGGAGCTGAGAGCTTGGATCCATAGCTGGAAAAAACCCTGCGGTTCGGATCCGATATCGGATCCATAACCCACAGGTTGCAGACAAATGAATACACCTACTCAGATGGAACGTTATGGTGAGTACATAACTTCTAATTCATGGACACTACATACACATGCTGTAGATATAGCCAACCTACTGGCTGACAGAAAACTTCACATCTCTGCCCCCCCCAATAGTAAATCTGGACATCCCCAGTACTTGCCCTCCTCCCCTTATCTCTAGGGAACAGGTAATCACTGCCCTCTCAAAGGCAAAAAATACAGCTTCCATGGGACCTGATAACATCCCAGGCTGTATCCTACATGAAGTCAGGCATGAGCTTGCAGCACCATTAGACACCCTATTCAACCAAAGCCTGAGTACTGGTTTTGTCCCAGCTGAGTGGAGGACAGCCACTGTCATCCCTTTACACAAAGGTGGACACCATCTGGGAAATTATAGACCCATCAGCCTAACTAGCCTGATCTGCAAGACCATGGAACGATTATCATGGCCCTCATTAACAAGGACATTGGCAACCTCCAAACACTGACCCACACAGTTTGGCTTTGTCGCGGAGGTCGGTTAAATCTGGTTGACTTCTTGAGATGGTCACCAAAGCCATGGATGAGGGAAGACTGTCCCCCTGCTTACCTTGACCTGGCCAAGGCCTTTTACACTTTCC
>NW_025057070.1:0-6569 GCF_019279795.1 Protopterus annectens | reverse complement strand
ATAATTTTTAAAAATTAAAAAAAAAAGGGACCCCCCCCCTTTTTTAACCCCAAGCAAACCAGATACCTACCCCAGACCCAAACGCCCTGACCAAGACTTGGCTACCCAATTTAACTCTTTTCATTGAATCCATTTCCAAATTAACCATCTTTCTCTAAGACCACTACACTGCTACTATTCTCATTCCTCTACTACTTCCCTCCACTCCTCCTACTACTTCATCAGCTTCATCTGCCCTAATTCTCCCTCTTCACACATTTTTCTCATTTAAACCTATACCCAACTTCTACTATAAAGAAATTCCTTATGAAACTGAAGCCATGCACCAATGCTCCTGATAACATCCCTTCTTACTTTCTTGGCAAAGCTGCTGAAGCAATACCCCTATTAGCATTTTAATCAACTGCTCTATCCAAGAATGTATAGTACCCAAGTCTGGAAAAGGGCCTTTATGATACCTCTACATAAAGGTGGCAACAACAACAATGTTACTAATTTCCGCCCATCGCTATTCTGTCCCCATCTCTAAACTCCTAGAAAAGTGTATCCAACTACAACTCCTTCCACATCTCTTAGATAATCACCTACTAACTCCACACATGGAGTCAGACAACATCATAGCATTATGACCGCCTCCTCTCCTTCCTTGAAACTGTAAATAAAGCCCACTCTGGCCAAATTGTTTTACCCTACTACTGACCTCTAAGGCCTTTGACACACTCTCACAGCCTGCTACTAACTAAACTTTACCCATCCCCCTCCTCCTTGAACTGGTTCTCCAGCTACTTATCTAACAGATCTCAAGCAGTCAAATGGAAAAGGCCACCTCCTCATTTCTAAATACTCCTACTGGGGTACCCCAGGGCTCTATAGAGTCCCCTTCTTTAAATATATTTATAAATGATTTCCAACTCTATCCCATTCTCAGACATCATCCAATATGCCGATGATTCTGCTATTATCTGCTGCCACTCTATCCCTCACTCCTAAAACTGACTCAAGATGCTTTTACAACAACTGAGCAATGGATGAAAAGGAATCACCTAGCACTCAATGCCTCTAAAACCAAATTAATGTTATTCATCCCTCTAAGGCAACTTCTTTCAATATAAACACATTCCACATCTCTAGACAAAATAATCTACCCCTGAACTGGTGTCAGAGACCAGTTACTTGGTCCAAATTGATACCAGCTCAAATTCAACTCCACCTACAGTTAAATATCAAGAAACCCAGTATGCTTTACGACAAAATCATTACCTTACACCTGCTACCAAAATCACCCCCCTCATTTCTTATCCTCTCCTTCTCTATGGAGCTCCACCTAACTAATCTACAGACCTCCAACACAACTTTCCTCTTTACAACAAAATTGCCAAGTTCGCTACCAACCACAAGTCCTCCACCCACCACTGTTCCTCTCTCAAAACTAAAATGGCTAGAGTACCCAGTTATCTCACATATACTCAACTAAATCTTGCACACAAGCTCATTTTCAACCCCTCCCTTTGTCCCTCCCTTTCATCAGCCTTTAAAATGCACCTTCCTGCAAGAGTATCAAGATCCAACAATCAAAATCTATTAGAAGTATATAAACCAACTAGTCCCCAGGCAATTTCAGTGCTTTGTGCTAAATTTCCTTTAGTCTGTATTACCTATTAATTTCATCACTAGATTGTACTCTAGTTGTATTATTTTCAAATTGTTATTTTTGTATGATTAACTTCTGTGTAATTGTATAATTTGTATATCTATTAATAACCTTAGTTTTGGGTTTCCCCCAGGACTCCATTGAAAACAGGTTCATTTGGCCCAATGGACTATCCTGGCAAACCAACTGCAAATAAAATAAATAAAACTGTCATATGCATTTCAATACCCAAGGCTTATACATTATCTAGTCATGTAAATATTCTCTGCATGGCAACAACGAAAAGGCTTTCAATGCTGGTAATTCTTTAACAATATACTTACTAAAGCTTACTTGCATCTTACAATATACAGCTTACTAAAGCTTACTTGCATCTTACAATCTCCGACAAGCTTACCTGATGTTCATTAAACCATGGCTACTTAAACAGAGCAACAGGGCACTGTGACAGCATACAGTTCCAGAATAAGAAGCATAAATCAACAGTACAAAAATCTGATAGAAAACCAGAACATTTTGCAAAATCAAGGACAGATGAAAAGCCACGGTCGATTTGTGATCTACTTTGGATGGGGAATACTCTGCACATTTACACTGCATAACTGCTCCTTGCCTTCCATGGACACATCCAGAGCCACTA
This sequence comes from Protopterus annectens, assembly GCF_019279795.1. Classification (NCBI taxonomy): domain Eukaryota; kingdom Metazoa; phylum Chordata; order Ceratodontiformes; family Protopteridae; genus Protopterus; species Protopterus annectens. The sequence goes on along the minus strand of NW_025057070.1, from coordinate 4,278 downwards.
CAATGGGGAGAGGGGTGCAATAAGTATGTCACAATTTGAAATGTCTCTGGCTGACAGTGATGGCTCTGACACTCATCCTCTCAACTTCAGAGCAAGAAATCTGGACAAAGCCATACATAGAACTAGAAGTGGACAAAGCCCAAAAAAAAGGGCCCAAATTTTTTAAATATTGCTCTTATAACTTAAATAGAACAGGTAGATCTTGCATTAGTAAATTTTCTGAAGGGTATGAAATCTGAAACTCAAATGTCTGCCATTATTTTCTAACTTCAATCTTTAATGACTTGCCACTAATTTGCCTGCAAACCACAATTTTATAAAAAACGGACCAAAATGTGATGCAAAATACCTGTCAAAAAGGGACACCTTTTAATATTAACAGTTAACTTGAAGCAGCTAACAAAATAAGAGCATCCACATGCATTTCTGAAATAAAGGTAATCTATAAGTGATCATTACAGTTATATATAATTGTAAACCCTCCACATTTTCTTCCAAAATTGCCATTTTGGAGGAGGGATTATTAGGGAGAGCAACATTTTGAGCCAGAATTGGGGACAATTGAGATGTTTGGATATTCCTAATCTACAAAGTGATTTGCACGACTCTCAACCTCTTAATGCAGGAAATCTGAACAAGGCCAAATATATTGGGGAACATACAAACACTACTAAAAATTGCTCTTGTATAAACGTAAGACAGTCTTGCATTAGCATGCATTTTTCTGAAGGTTATGACATCTGAAACTCAATGTCTGTCATTTAATGGCTTCATTCCTAAATATTTGCTAGAAAATCACAAATTTGAGGAACAAACCAAAAATAAGCAGCAAATATCTATTCATTCTGCAAAGATATGGACAACTGAGAGGTATAGTTCAACCGGGCTGTCTGAGTTTGCTACCCCCTCACAAAATCATGGTCAAATGGAGCCTCCCCTGCAGCCATTCCAATGTCCCATTTATCATAAACACTAATGTGCATACTGCTTTACTTCTGATGATTTAGGATTTCATTTGAAAGTTTTATTTTGCATTTTACAGCACAAACCCTAATACATATCTGTTAAAGCAATGCAGTCTCACAATGAAAATAGACCAACATTAAAACTTTTTGCTCTTGAAACTCCATGCATTGAAACAGCACTGAAACCCACTTTACATTTTGCCAATGGCAAATATTAACTCTGGGCTGTCTCAAAATCATAGGCCCCTCGAACATAACATACACATGCTCTTTGATACACCTTCCTGACTGTATTACATTATATTCCTTGTACAATACAGTACAGTTGTTAGAGGGCATTTTAAATTTATTGTTTTGAACATTTTTCCAGTAAACAATGAAACAAAAAGCATCCACTAATGACAAAACTGCCCAATTCAGAACATTTCCATCATAAAAAGTCTACTCAAGTCCACCAGTATCAGTAAAAAAATATACACAATCTCTGAAGTAGTAAACTCCACATTGAAAAAATTTGTAACTAATGGGTTGAAAGTGCCTGTTACTCTTGAAGAATAAATTGCTTTTGTTGCATGCAATAAAAAAATGAAAAGCTAGTAATACCGCAATAGGGAATGGATAGCAAACTGTTAACAGGTTCATAGTTACTAGGTATCTTTGCCAAAAAGACTGCAGCATCCACCCCCTTTACAACACAATACAGAATCAGCAATGCATTTACCTACTGTGGGAGTAGAACCCACAGCCTTCAGCATCTAAAGCAAGTACATTATCTGTTGTGCTATTAATGCGAGCAGACTAAACACAAGCAGCACTAAACATTTGCTCCCCTGCAGCTCTCAGCTCCTTGTAAAATCTACTGACACTCAGCTGTATCTCTGAACTTTAAACACAAGAAATCTGGAAAAGCCAAAATTTATTGGGGGGGGCCAAAAACCAGGGACACATTTTAAACATTGCTTGTATAATGTTTGAAAGTTGCTAGAATAAAATGCTGCGTTACCACCATACATTTCACTGCCACGCCCTTTAACCCAGGGGGCCCTTTCAAAACAGTCAGAGCAACATACCACTATGCCAAATAAACTGTTTTGTGAAAGAGGAAGACTGAAACTTAAATAGCTACCATTTAGTGAATTCAGTTCTCACCATAGCACAGCTGTCAGCCTCTTAGCACAAAAGACCTGAACAAAGCCAATAATGTACTACAACCACCAAACATTCAGTGAATTCATTTCTCACCATAGCTCTCAACCTCTTAGCAAATAACACCCGGGCAAAGCCAGTAATGGGAGAATATAGCCCCCCAAAAATATTCAGTGAAATCAGTTCTAACCATAGCTCTCAACATTAGCAAAAACCTGGATGAAGGCCCAAAAAATACCTGAACAAAGCCAATACTGGCTGAATACAGCCCTCAAACATATTCACTGAACTCAGTCCTTACCATAACTCTCAACCCTAGCACAAAACCTGGACGAAGCCAATAATGGGGGGAATACAGTCCCAAACACAGGGATACATTTCAAATATCCATCTTGTACACTTAGAAAATTGCTAGAATAAAAGCTTTTGTTACCATACACTTTCTGAAGAATATGAAGTCTGACAATGTGTCCATTTTTAACTTTTGTTAACCACGAAAGACTGACTTTGAAAAAAAAAAACTAAATTTTTTAAGAGGCCCAGGGAGAAACACTCCAGACAGCCAAGAATAAAACCAGAGAACATGTAGCTGTCAGGCAACAAGGACACAAATGCAGAAACCACAGATTTTATGAGGAACAGAAAAAGTATGAGGGGAAAAACCTGCAACATTTTACAAATGGTGGTGGGTAGGGAATTCAGGCTCTTGCCACTTGGGCCCAAGGTACAGGGTTCAAGCCTTATTCACTACCCACCACCATGTACACATGGGGCATTTTACACACACACACACACACATTCCCCTTTTTGTTTCCACACACTACCTGAAAGTGCCCCATCTTCCTTCCGTCATTTCAGCTGCCGCTTAAGTGTCCGTCCCCTGTTCACACACCTAAGTGTCAGGTCCCCTCCCCTCTTCTCTCCAGGTCCTGGCGCTCCCATCTTCTCTCTTTTTGAGTGCTGCAGCTTGCGGTCCCGCCTGTGTGAGTTCCCCACAAACCTTAAACTGACAACGATGATGTCAGCACGCCTGACTGGACTCCCTTTTTAAAGGAGAATGTGCATAAAAAAAAAAAATTTTTTTAATTATCTAAACGCGATTCCAGGGCAAGTGCACCCTTGCACCTCCTGGCTTGGTTGTAGCTCATTTTGAATTTCATTAATAGCTGTCACTGAAAATTAACTGACCAAGTCCACCTACCTTCAAAGAAAAAAAATTAATAACTGTCTCTGCTCCAAGTCAAGCTATGCTCTTGCACTCCCACCTAGTGATTGTGGTAGAACTACAATGGCTATGCAGAACAATTCTTTAAAAGCTGTTGTTTCCAGGAGCAATAAAGGCAGAAATCTTAAAGCCATTCTGCTTAATTTTAACAACCTGTTTTCCTGTAGTCTTTCATTATTAGATATGCTTTATGTTCGATTCTCTGCTGGAGCACCTTCTGTGTGGTGTCTGCATGTTCTCCCCACAGTCAAGTGATGTTTAAAGACATGAGGAGGGGTGTGAATGAGTGTGCTTTCTTTGAAGGCTGAACATCGGGCTGGCAACTCAGCACTGTAAAAATCCACTGCCAATCATTAGCGGACCGGAGTTCAGCTGTGGCGACCCCTAACTGGGAAATGCTGAAAGACACACACACACACACACACACACACACACACACACACACACACACACACACACACACACACACACACACACTTCAGATATAGAAAACACAATTTTCTTAGCAACATGTAAGTAAATAAATACTGTCTTTATAGTCAACTGTCAAGATTTACACAGAATGTCCAGATTTTTCCTTATATTTTCAATCTGTCCCTCATCAACTTTTTGATTTTCTGGCAAATCTTTAAAAGAGTGAAGTCAGAAAATCATGACAGACATTTGTGTTTTAGACTTCATACCCTTCAGAAAATTCATTCTAATGCAAAACCTGTTATTCTGTATACTTTCTAAATTTATAAAAGCAATATTTTAAAATTTTACCTATTTTATGACCTTTGCCCCCCCCATTATTTATGGCTTTTCCCAGAATTCTTGCCAAAAGAGTTTGAGAGGTATGCTCTTACGCTAGTCTGCTGAAACAATGCCCAACTATAATATTGCAAAAAAAGAAAAAACAAAAAAAAATTGGTTTTTTCTTTTTTCTGTAAACAAAAGAAA
>NW_025057069.1:0-5000 GCF_019279795.1 Protopterus annectens | reverse complement strand
TATTTAGTTGTGAGGTATGGGGGTGAATCCCTCACTTGCATGGGTTTGATTTGTTTTGGTTTCATTTTGAAGTGTTGGTGAACATTTGATTAATTTCCCCCAGTGTTTGTTAAAGGACATTTTCGGCAATGTCTATAAATAACATCCCACAAAGTTTTCACTATGTTTATGCAGGGGGGCAAGCCCCCCTGCACCCCCCATGTGGGCATTTCCCACACCTTATAAATATTTCCACCGCACTACAGTGGAAAAATTCCCTATCCCCACTGTAGAACCTTGGGAGGTATATTTAATTTACTGTTTCCTGCATAAATGTAACACTGTGGGATGTATTTATATTGCTTTGATCAATGTTTTGAGATTCCTTTAGATGTTACTCTCATGTTTGAGTTTAGATGTTGAAGAGTAGATGTTTTGATAGGTAACCCATATAATATATATATATTCAAAACTCCAGGCAAGTCAGCCACAATCATTCATCAGCACCTGCAGTTCTTCAGCAAAATGCAATCAATCTCCAATAGTCATAGTTTTAGAAGACATTTGTCTCACCTAGTAAACAATACCTTCTAAATCCATCACGACAATTGCATTAATCACCAAACATGCACTTTTCTGCCCTACACTCTTTATGCAAAGACAAATTTTCACTCTTTCTCATTGCTTACAGCCAAATGAAATATCTGTCATACATCAAAGTACTTATGCTTATACCATGTACTGACAAGAAAGATCACAGCCACACTAGTCAACATATCCAGCATGTGGTCTGCCACAATGCTTATGCACTGCCTATCTCAGCTTATGTTTGAGTCATCACCATGGTCTCTCCTGTAAACCAGCCAATCCATTGACCTGTATTCAGCAACTGTTCTCACTTGTCAAAATGCTAAAAATACTAATCGACATGTTTGCAATACATTGATGTCCGCACCAGATTTACACCAGTGTTGCAGCTTTCTTACATCTTTTCATTCCTGTTCAGTCCCACATGCACCTGGTGACATTATTTCATTTTCATCACTTGTTTGCAGCATTTTCACTCCACTGATAACTCTGTAATTCCATTTCTAACACTGTTGACACCATCTGGTTCATCACAGAATTCATTCCCAAATTATTCTGTTTACATCTCAGAATGTTTGTCTGTCTAAAGTCAGCAGCTGTTTCACGTAAGATGTCATTTGATTTTACCCATCTCCTCTATCTCTCTTGACATTAGCCAATATCACTAGAATGCACCTGCTCATGGCTTCGTCTATAAATATCATGCTTCTGACTAGTGCTATCATGGTTTTCAAATTGCCATAATGCCATGCCTGTATAGCTAACATTATGTTTCATGTAACAAGAATCAATTTCAGATTTGGACAGAAGTGTCATTAAATCCACACCCTGCCTGTAAACAGATTGAGACAAATGTTATCCCTACATAGTTCACAACTGCATATGCTTGTCTGGTAATTTAAATCAAGTTGTCAATTATGCCTGAACTAATGCCATCCATTTTCCAGCAAATTCAAGTCTACATAACGATTCACACGACACATCAATAACACAATGTACTTGTATTACATCAGCTTGCAACAGCCAGATACAAAACAATCTTTCACACACCAAGTCAAACCATGTTTGCAATTTAGTACATATACTAGATCAAATAATTGATAATACTTAAACTGCTATCACTGTCAATATAGTCCAATATCATCATTCACTTCCTGATGCTCTATTGTACAATACAACAGCCTAAATAAGGCATCCATCCTCCTCAATCAGCCTTGATCGTGCCAAAGTCACATAAATATCATTTTCCATCAGAATATATGAGACTTTCTTTCTAAAGACACTGAATTATAACCTAATAGTTGCCAACATTATTTTCATAAAGCACTTTGTTTGTCTTTTCACAGCACAGGTTAGATATTCAACTGACACATTTCATAATGCACTGATCCTCATCTGTTTAATGATATATTTAAGTATTCACCATGCAACAACAACACGTGTATGATGTTACCATTTACAGAATATCATGTTTGTAATGAGACCTATTCTACTCACAAAAAACCCTGAGCAAATAACAGCATCTACTTTGTAAATTTAGCACTCTTCAATGGATGTTCAAGTGATTGCTGAAACACACATTTAGATCCGCTGGCTTTTACCATACAAATCCAACAGGAGGAAGTCGACAGATCTAGATCCACCGAAAAACAAAGGATGCACCTATGAATGCACAGGTACATTATAAAGAAAAATGTGGTCAAACGAGAATTAATTTAATATCTCAACCATTGTTTGACGCTAGGTGAAAACAACTTTTAAACAAAGGCCTTGGATTTGTACCTTCTACCTGTATAGAAAATAATGAAGCTATTTTGGCCTTGGCTATTTACACGACAACTAGCACTTAAATTACAGTTTAAAGATAATTCCAGTATCAATAGTCCTGTCTTTAGAAAGAAAAGTCTATATGTGCCTATTTTACATAATGTGGACTTGTTCAAAAGCCATGGAAAATGATATTTATAGTGACTTAACTTTTACAAGCCTGATCTACCAAACAACCTGAGTTTAGAGGAGGATAGCCCTGAAAAGTATAAAAAATAATAGCCATTGTTTGAGACCATACAAAGGTGGTCCTTTGTTCTAAATTAGCTATTACTTCAATAGCATTCATCAGATGTTAGCAGTGATGAATACATTGAAGTTGGCTTATCTGATATTGAACAGTTAATTCACATACATTCTTCACTTTTGGATTGTTTAAATTCATTTAATCACCAAAGACTTATATGAATATTTTTTATCTCCCACCCTTTTATTTCCCGACCCATGGACTACCTAAAATTATAAAAATCCCATCCAGCCCAAGTTTAGACCTATTGTAGCTTGCTAGGGGCCACAGAATCTATTTCTGTATATCTGACTCTGAATTGAAGTAGTCCTGAACAACTACAACTATGTTCTCAGAGACACTGAACATTTTTGAAGGATTTGCAAAATTTACTAAAAAACAACGTGAATGACTTGATGTTTATTACTATGGATTGAATCATTATTCACCTGTATTCCCAATCAATGTGTTAGATATGTTTACATCTACTGGTTGATAAAAGGGGATGGCTAGAAACAAGGCAAAATTTTTTATGTTTCTGCTGAACTAGTTCTTGATAACAATGTGTTCTTATTTGATTTAAATATTACAGACCAACATAGCTATCCCCAGTTGTGCCAACAGTTATGCTAATTGGTCATGGTAGCACAGGAACACCTCATAAATCAGTCTCATATCCTGTTTTACAGACGTAATTTGTTTATGTGACACAAGCTTATTCTGCTCCTCAAAATTCACTGAATATGTAAATTCCACCAGTCATTTTCTAAAGTTTTCCCTTGTCAGCTCTATGGTAAATATAGATTTCTTGGATGTTAATATATACAAAGAGCACGGCAATGTTAAGACTAAATTATTTAGAAAACCATGTCATGTACCAGCTTTTATCCAAAGCATCACAATCTGCATGCTTTAATATTATAAAAGGCAACATGAGGGCATCACGCATTTGCTGTGATGATAGGGCATTTGACGCAGAGATGAATTTACTAAAACTAGGATTCTTAAACAGAGGATATACCAGGGAAGAGTTTGAAATAGTAAATAATCAAATGAAACATCTTAGAGAACACAGGGCAAAACCATATTTTAGCTCAGGGCCTTTTCCCAACAAAGCAGTGAGCAATAGATCTGATAAACATATACCTATAGTCATTCCCTACTGCAGTAATATAAACAGAATACAAAGTTTAATTTGGGATAATTGGAAGATTCTCACAGTAGATGAAAACACTAGAGATCTAGGCCAATTCCAACATGTTTCAGAATTGTAAAAACTTACAACAACGCATCTGCTATTCTAGTTCCCAACATGAATTAAATACTAATACAAACAAAAGTGAATGGGGAACAAAGAAATGTGGAAATTGCCCACAGTGTGCCGCATAGATGAGTCCAGATTCTTCAGACACCCAGACACTGGAAAATTATAACTTAGGAATTGTGGTAATTGTAATACAGAAACCTGGTATATATAGCACACTGCAACACTTGTTTCAGTTATTACAGGTAAGACTAACAGATCTCTAGAGAATAGATCATCTATACTGCATCAGGCAGACCTACAATGCTATTTCCAAACATGTCACACATTAGGTATCTCCCTGTGTTCTCTTTTAGATTTTACACATTGTTCCAAACAACAGGCTAGTAACATTATCAATGATACTGAACTGTTCAATGATTCTAAGGTTAGCACATACATGGCATGAATGATACGGTCTCCCTCAAACCCATTCTACAGGCTAGACCCATTAGGTAGATTTACTATTAATCATATACATATATCAATAACACTTTACATTCATTGCATAGTTACACCACATGCCCCATATTCGGCTTCTATGGTCATCCTCCTGATCTATATTATGCATTGTTTTTTGTTTTTTGTTTTCCTTGTTTTTGTTTTTCATTTCCACGCTCATGACATGCTTTCACCAGCATTTTATTTTTAACAGTTATTCAGTCATTTTAGTTTTATCTATTGAAGTTTGTTTTGTTTTGTGTCCTTTTGTAAAATACAGCTGGGTTGATAAGATTGCAATGTTCCAGACAGAATGAGTTACTCATGTCTTTGCCCGACATTGAGTTTTTAGTACTTTGCATAGGTTTTAAAACTTTAAGAGTGCACTTGCTGTGTTAATTAATTTATGAGGAGTGCTTAATCAATCAATTAGCAATGGTCTATTTTGACTAATTGTTTTATTATTTATATGAGTGTATTTGAATTTTACTAACGCTGAGGAAGAAGGGTGAGTTTAGCTCATCTATTAAATACTTTTTTTTGCTACCTGATCTTATTATTTACATTTTGCTGAAATTTTAATATTTTATTAATATAAAATTAAATTTTATTAATTTATTATTTTTAATTTTATAT
>NW_025057068.1:0-6722 GCF_019279795.1 Protopterus annectens | reverse complement strand
GGTTTGGTTATGAACCTGGAACCTTTGGGTAGAGTGTTGGGGGTTTGAAGGTATTTGGAATCCCCATTTTTTTCTTTTTTATTTTTGGAAAATTTGGGGGGTTGGGAATCCACCCAAAAAGGGGTTTAGGGTTTTTTGGGGGTTTGAGATCTTTACCCCTTTAGGGGGGGTTTTTAAAAAGGAAATTTTTTGTTTTATTTCCGTTTTAGAGGTCCCCGTAGGGGGTTTCAAATGAACCGGGTTTCAGTAAGTACGACATAAATGTTCCCAACTGAGAAGGGGCCTGTGTGCACTTGGGTTGGATTTGGGCATTGAGGAACCCTTAGTGCCTTTTCGGTTCGGGGTTGGGTGTAGAATCATTTTTCATAAAAACAAAAACAAGAGCCTCAAAATGAAGCCCATGGGTGACAAAAGGTAAATCAGTGGCCTGTCCAGCATGTCATCCCAGGCAGACAGACATTGGACCCCTTTGAATGACACCATAGTTTAACCCAAATTTATTACAGCTGATCATCTTGTCTTTTTTATGTGGCATCATACTTGGTGAAGGTAGGATACTGCTCAAGGTCATATGCCTGGCCTACATAATCAGAGAGATCCTCTATGTCTCTTTCATGTAGTCCAGGGAGGTACATCTCAGGGTTCACACCAGCATGGATAATGACTGAGTCAGACTTGTACTTGCAGTTGAGTGACCTGAGTGCTTGCATTATGTGGTGGATTCCAGTCCCCTAGGCAGCTTACTGTGACCCCCCCATACTGATCGGGGAGGGACGCCAGTGTGTCTGACATGGAGTCACCTATGACAAGTGTGTCTGGCATTGTGTTTGGCCTTAAGGGCTGTGACTGTTTGGCACACTGACTCTGTGGTCTATGTGTTGCATGTGCTGTGCCCTGTGGAGGCAGTTGTGTGGGTGTCTGCTGTGGTGGCCTCTGTTTTGGTAGAATTTTGGTCAGAGCCCCCCAGTATGTCTTTTTGTGTCTATGTGTATGATTTGAAGTTGTGATAGTGCTATGTGAGACGGGGTTTGGGGTTTTTTCCCTTTCCCCTTCTCTGGTCTTGCTAGTCCTATGTTGAGAGAGCTCAGCCTCCACTTTGGCTATATAGTTGCATCTCCATGTATTTGTGTTTTATGGGAAAGGAGGGGGTTGTCAGTGTACATGAGGCAATTGTAACATTGCCTCAATATTCCCAGGTTCACCAGCTGAGCAGGAGAGGACACTAGCAACTGATCCCTAGACATGCTAGAAGGAATAGACAAAACAATGTTGGAATACAGGGAGATATCAAGCCCCCCAAACCACATTATAATGCTTGACTGACAATACCTACACATAAACCATAGTTTCATAGTTTCATAGTTTACTACTAGGATATCTGCTATAGTGCATGTTTAGCCATAGTGATGTGGCTATTGCCACCCCCTTTTAGTGGTTAAAAATGTACAGAATAGATTTGAATATTGTGCATCTGACTTAGTAGTGACACATTATGACCCCACGTAATTGAATAACTTTACTGTGCCTCTGTCTAGTCTGTGCCTCTGTCTCCAGTTGTCCAGATGTTTTGAAGAGAGTCAGTGAGGGGCTCTGTTCATGAACTGGGATACTCTGCTAGAGTGTGAGATGCCTCTGAGTTATGACTCTGTCCCTCCAGCATGTCCTATACATGTATGTGCTGAGGTTCAAATCTTTAGCACTCATGGTTCTGGTGGATTTGGATTGCTTGGTGGAGCATGTCCACCAAATCCTGATTGGACATGGTCTTGTATGTCAGGCATAGGTCACCTGTAAGGGGATGACACTGAATAAAACTGGATTTCCTTTTTGGGAAACATATGACATGTGTTTTAGACCCTGATCTTCATGGTAAGGTACTTTTGGGGGCTCCAGCTGTTGCAAGTGCTGGGTGAGGTACATACCAAATGGGGCGTATTCAATCATGGCAATAAGGGAGAAGTATAGTGGTACAATGACCTCCTTTTATCTGGATGGAAAACCCTCCATGATAAGGTGGGCAAGATAGAAAGTCTTCCTAACCACTTTGGCAACATGGGTGTCAAACGATGTCACTATCTACATGTGTCCCCAGGTCCTGATTTTTTTCTCTGTGCTCAGTGGGTTGCTGTCTATGTTTTGATCTGGGGGTACTTTGTTCCCCCCAAAAGGGGGATGACTACACATCAGTTGCATTCAGTTTCAGGCCATGAGTCCCCCCCCGTCTTGTGACGGCATTCTGTAGGATGTGGGGGCCGGGCTGATGTATTCACTATGGTGCCTAGGTTGCAGTCACCCAAACTTTGTCAGCCACAACCCTCCTATGTTTGCTTTCACATCTGAAAAGTAAATAAAAAATTTCCCAGGACACATCCTTGTGGGACACCACCTGTGACTGGCTTTGAATCTGACAAGGCACCTGCAATGTTGACTTTATGGGTTCTGTTTCAGCCTTTTTGCAACCTATCCTGTGACATATGGTGTTATATTTCAGCTGTTGAGCTTGTCTATGATGCCTGAGGGGGGTATTGTGTCAAAGGCCTTAGCCAAGTGCAAGTAGGCTGTGGGGACTGAGCCCTCATCAATGGCCGTACTGACAGTTTCATGGTAGTCAAGTAGGTGCAAAAGGCAGGATCTGCCCTGTACAAAGCTGAACGGGGTGGGGTCAAGGGTCTGTAGGTCACCAATGTTTTGTGTAAGAGCTCCATAATGACTCTTCCCATAGCTTTGCAGACAAGGCTGGTTAAGCTTGTGTGGTGGTAGTTGCCAGGTCTGTGGAGGCATCTCCTTTGGGAGTGGGACCACTGTTCCCGGGTGTTCAGGTACATATCCTGTAGCAAGGCTAAGGTTAAATAGCATTTTATATAGGGTCCAGCTCCTTCTGGAGTTCACATAGCATGCAACCGGGATACCATCAGGTCCCATTGATGCTGTGTACTTGTCTTTGCTGAGGGCTCTCCCTGGACATCCAAGATGACAGTGAGGTTACATACAGCTGTGATAACTATCTTCTTTGGGGGGAGGGAGGGGTAAATTGCACTGAACCCGTCTGGAATGTTGCCAATATCTGTCAGGTCACTGGAATATATGTTGTTGTGCACCAACCCTGAGCATATCTGAGGGTCCCCCCCCAGGTGTCTGACACAACTGAAGAAAGCAGTGTGGTTACCTTCATTGTCTTTGGTGATTTATGTCCCCAAGTTGACCTTGGATGTCTTTATGAGAGAATGTAGCTTTCTACTAGTGCTGATCACAGCTGCCCTTTCCCTTTTTGGGGATGTAGCTCTGTCTTGCATTAGTATCCCCATCTGTTTACAGTTTGTTTATGGCTGGGGTCCACCAGACAGGCCACTTTCCCCTTTTTTTGGAGAGGGTCTGTTTTATTTGTGATTGCATGGTCCATGCTTCTGACATCTAGCTGGGAGGTCATTGTGGTTCTGCAGTTATCTTTCATCAGCATTAGAAATGACCACAACAGCCCTTTGGGGTGTACCTCAGCAGACACATCCAGCAACTGTAAAGTCCACAACAGTACCTCACCAGGAGTATGAAAGAGCTGGAACACATGTAATGTGCCTGATTAAACAGGGCAGCTCCACACACTGCCATGCTGGCCACCCAGCCACACGCTGTGCCTGATGTAGAAAGCCATGTCCAAGCTGGAATCAATGCACATGCTGCACCTTGTACAATCTGAATGGCAGGGAGCTATGCACATGAGGGACCTGAACCCCAGCACTGACATACATAGGACAAGCTGTACTGCATTATCCATAACACAGAAACCCCCCGCATGAGTAAACTACCAGTACAGGTTATCCATAGAGTCACTCGTTGATTCTCCTCAACAGGAATCCTAATGAGTGGATGGGAGATGGTAGGTTTACCCTGGGTATCAATGTTTTAATAGACAGAGGCACAGTATACTAAACAAGACATATGTCATGGCAAACTACACTTACAATGTGTTGAGGACAAACACTCTCCGACTAGCATTAGAAATGGCCTAGGGCACATTGGTAGTGTTTGCCAATGTACACCCATGTTGTGGAATACACTACTGATGTTGGATGAGGCTGTTGTAAGTAGTTCACATCTGAACATAATGCAACATGGTCAGATAGGTTCATAGGTTCATAGGTTTATACTAGGCTATCTGCCCTAAGGCAGTATAAGCCTACCCCAGAGTTTGTGGCACACCACCTTATATGGAAACAGTACTGTGCCCATTAGTTTGTCGTGCCTCTCCCAGCAGTGACACAGTGATGATCCCGGGTAAACCTATGATCTCCCATCCACAGGTCAAGATACCTCTTGAACAGAGCCAGCATGGTGCTCTGCCTCACATGGACCGGGATTGAATTCCACAGCATAGGAGTCTCCAGTGATAAATCCATCCCTCCAACATGTCCAACGTACATCCATGCTAAGGTGTAAGTCACTTGCACTAGTGGTTCAGGTGGATCTGCCGATTTTGAGGTGGAGCATGTCCTTTAAATTTCCTGGATGGACATGGCCAAGCATGTCAGGCAGATGTGACCTCTAAGGAGACGGAATGCGACTGAATAGAGGGGGAGTGACTACAATCTGGCAGCATATGACAGATTTTGGGAGTCCTTTATCCTTTTGGTGGGGACATTCAGGGTCTCTCCAATTGCTGCAGATTTTGGGTGAGATACATCCAGAATAGGGCATTGTCCCAGATCACCGGTCTGATAAGTGAAGAGTACAGGGGAACAATGACCCACTAGATCTGGATGTGAATCCCCTTTCCCGATCAGGTGGGCAATGTAGAAGGTCTTTCTAGCCATTTTTGCAATGTGAGTGTCAGAAGAACGGCGACTGTCAACCTGGGTCCCCAGGTCCATGATAACCTCCTGTGCTTAGAGGATTGCCACCTATATGGTAGCTTGGGGTTACCTTGCTTTCCCTGAAGGGTATGACTAAAATGTTTTCAATTTGACTTCAGGCCATGGCTCTGGCACCAGCTATCAGTTCCGTGAGTCCCTTCTGAAGGATATCGTGTCTGATGCACTGTCCACTATCGCCCCCAGTGTGCAGTCATCTGCAAACTTTGTCATCCAACGTCCTCACATGTTGGACTGTGCTTCTGAGAAGTAGATGACAAAAAAAGGGGAAGGACTGAGCCCTGTGTGACACCACTTGTGACCAGCCTGGAGTCTGACATAGTGCCAGCAACTCTAACCCTGTGGGCCCCGCCCTTTAAAGGGTTTGCAACCCATCTTGTGACATATGGGTTTACATTTCAGTTGGTGGGGTTTTTCTACAATACCTGAGTGGGGTATTGTGTTGAAAGTGTTTGCAAGGCCAAGGTAGGCTGTATGGACTGCCTTTCCCCATCAAGGGCCCTTTGTTTTTTGAAGATGTAAACCCAAAGTACAAAAGGCATGATCTGCCCTTGACCAAGAAACTGGGAGGGTACAATGTCTGCATGCCCCCTATATCTTTGTTTATGAGCTCAATTATGATCCTCTCCATAGCTTTGCAGACTAACTTGTTGCTTATGGGGCAGTAAACCAGGGTCCGTAGGGCACCCCTTTGTGCAGATGTGCACAACGGGACCCTAACCAGGCGTTGTGCACAGTATGGAAATGTAAAGCAGTGATAGGACTAAAGCCCAGGATAGTGTCCACCACAGTGAAAGTACTGAACCACTACACCAGCTACAGTTTGGTCAGTATGAACGGATGTTGACAATTGTATGCAAAGTATCCCATGCAAAACCTGCAGGCACAGTAAATCCCTTTGTTTCACAAAAGCATTTGACAGTAACTACACAACATGACACAGAACACACAACCATAAACAGGAGATATTTGTTGAGTTTACACTCATCCACAATGTGATGGGCTGCAGAGTTCAACATATGGAAAGCTCACACCTGTCACACACTTTTAAATGAGACATCTTTCACACAACATGCCATGGGGGCTGAACTGGGCATGCTCCCCACTTAGTTCAAATGTTCCTCTTAACAACTGTGAAAACACACCACAGGATGCCATTCCCCTTTTTAAACACTGATGATGTCAGCACCCTATAAGTAATCAGGGGAAATGAAGTCTCCCAGTAATCCGAATAGTGTGCTCTCTAATGTGTTTGTCTCTAGTGTCATAACATAGTTAGGTAGGGGGTTTAATCCAGCAGTGGCAAGTGTGTGTGAAGGGGGGAAGTGTGTGTATGAAAGAACACCCTTTTTGGGAACTGTGAAAACACACCACAGGATGCTCATTCCCTTTCTAAACCTGATGATGTCAGCACCCTATAAGTAATAAAAAATCCCAAAGCGCTGCTAATCCCTCTCTAGTGTCATAACATAGTTAGGTAGGGGGTTTAATCCCCAAGGGGAAGTGTGTGTAGGGGGGGTGTGTATGAAAGAAAAATCCCTTTGGCAACTGGGAAAACACACCACAGGATGCTCATTCCCTTTCTAAACCCTGATGATGTCAGCACCCTATAAGTATATCAGGAGAAAAAAAACCATCCATCCGAAATAGGCCCGCTAATGCATCCCTCTCTAGTGTCATAACATAGTTATAGGGGTTTGAATCCCGCAAATGGCATGTGTGAAGGGGGGAAGTGTGTGTAATGGCATCCCTTTGGCAACTGGGAAAACACACTACAGGATGCACATACCCCTTTCTAAACGAATCACAATTATCTATGGCTTTTTATTCCAGAACATTTTTTGTCCCCTGTGGGGG
>NW_025057067.1:0-6181 GCF_019279795.1 Protopterus annectens | reverse complement strand
TAAAAAAAAAGGGCCCCTTAAAAAAGGGTTTGGAAGTGCCTTAGCCAGTAAGCCTAGAGGTGACAGGTGAAGGCCATCTCTGGAAAGCAGTGTGGTCTATCAACCATGTCATCCCAAGCTGACAGAAACTGGATCCCTTTAGAATGACACCAGAAACTAAGCCAACTGTTGAAGTCAATCATTTTTTGTTTGTTTATATTGTGGTATCGTCCCAGGTGAGGGTAGAATGCTGCTCAAGGCTAGGGATATACCTTCCTGGGGCAGATATTTATAGAGTTCAATCATGTCTCTCTTCATATAGTCCAGTGATGTACTTCTCAAGACATTCACACCAATATGAATTATGATGGAGTCATAAAGTACAGTTTTGTACCTACCATAAATGTAGATGTCCGATAGACATGCAACTGCAGTCATAACATGTGGGTTGTCCTGCCTCAGGCAGCCCTCAGTCGGCTGGATTCCAAAGTCTGGGTCCGGCGTCTGATGTCCCATTTCTCTCCGACGCCAGAGCGGCTGGAGTACATAAGCATCACCCGACGCCATTTTCTTCAGTGTTTCTTGCCCCAGATGCCAGGTGCCCTCCAAGGAAGGCTGTAATCAAATTGGAAGACAAAAACAGGATTCCAGACAAATAAATGAGCAATAAAACAAATACACCATAACAGATATCCCCAGCTAAGAGTAACAGGGATAGGAGTGGACCCTAGGCATAGAGGGTATGGAGGAGGAAAATCCGACTGCAGTTGCATGTCTATCGGACATCTACATTTATGGTAGGTACAAAGCTGTACTATGTCCTTCCAAAGAATGCAACTGCAGTCATAACATGTGGGTAGAATACCTTAGCTTAGTGGGGGAGGAGGAATGCCCTAGGAAAAGATGGTGTGGCAATCCATTTTCTGGGACTGCGGAAACAAAGCCTGGTTTAGGTATAGAGATTGTAGTGTTTGGAGAATGTATGCATGGGCTCCATGCTTAGCAGCTTCTAGGAATGTCCTTAGTAGGCACCCCTCTTAAGAATGCTGTAGGGTGGCTGTAGCTCTGGTGGAATGTGGTCTGACATTGGCTGGAACAGTCTTTCCATAGAAAAGGAATAACAGAATCTGATGCAATGTCAATCCATTTTGAAATAGTCTGTTTTGAAATTGCTTTTCCTTGGACTGCAGAGTAAGCTACAAAAGTTGTTCAGACTTCCTACTGGCCTTGGTTCTGTCCAGGTAGTATCGAAGTTGTCTGCGAATGTCCAGGTATGCAACAGTCTTTCCCCTTATTCTCAGGATTGGGGAAAGAAAGCGAGCAGATGAATGGCTTGATTTAAAGAAACCCTAGATACCTTTGGCATAAAAAGTAAGGGTTGGTCATGTGAAACCCTATATCTCTGTGAAAATTATGAGCAGTGAGTATTGCCATTAGGGCCCTGTAGTTCAGAAACCCTTCTTGCCTGAGGTAATTGCCAACAGGAAAGCTGTCTTCCATGAGAGAAATTGCAAGTCAACTGAAGCTGCTGAAGCAAATGGAGTGAAGTCAGTTTTTTCTAGGACAAACTTACAGGGTCCCAGGCTGGCACTGGGGCCTTTCTGTGGCAATGTTGCTTGATTCCCCTGAGATTGCCTTGGCAAAGGGTGTGAAAACACAGGAGGATCAGTGTATCTAGCTGAAATAGCTGATGCATGTGTATCTTTATGGAAAGAATATGAGAGCCCGTTCTTTAGCATATCTACCGTCTCCCAGGTAGGTGGGATGTTCAACAGTGATGCATCATGTCCCTTGCTGGTATTCCAATTGCTGAATCTTTTCCGCTGCTAAGTAAACCTTTCTGGTGGATGGTCTTGAGCCTCTGTTGAAGTATCCGCTGAACTTCCTTGGGAGAGAGATAGGTTGAGGTTATTTATGGAGACTCCCAGCTGTTATGCAGTGTCTGAAGGTTTGGATGCACTGTTTGAAATTGTGTTCAGTCAAAGTAAGAGGCCATTGGGAAGGGCCACCTCCTGGTGTGACATATGCTCCGTGGTAGTAGGTACCAGTGTTGTCTTGGCCAGTCGAGGCTATTATGATTCCTTGGGTCTCTCTGCTTTGATCTTTAGTAATACTAGGGTCATCAGTGGCAGAGGTGGGAATGCATGGGTGTTAGGAAGTTCAGTTGAATGAGAGAGCATCTATTTTCAAGCTTTTGGATGGTATGTCCTTGTGCAGAATTTTGGTAGGAAATGGTTGAGGTGAGGAAGCCAAATAGAGTCCCTTCTGGCCTGCCCCATGTCCAGTAGGTTGTGTAGAACCTTGGATGTAATCTCCCTTTCGTGTGGATCTGAAATTCCTGCTTAGGCTGTCCTTAACACATTGTCTTTGCCTGGAACAAACTGGGATTGTAACTGGATGTTTAGGCTCAGTGATTTTTCCCAAAGATGCATTGTCAGTCTGCAAGGGGTAAGAGTGGGTGCCCCAGCGTTTATGTACCACATCACAGTGGTGTTGTCTGTCGTATCAGTAAATGGCCTTGCTGAAGTTGGTGTTGAAAGGCCTCGATGGCATGCATTACTGCCAGCATTTCCTTTTGGTTATATGCAGATGTATTTCCTTTGGAGACCATTGTCCTTGTATACATCACCTGCCTTCCACGTGTGCCCCCATCAGGTCTGGCGTCTGTGGTCTCATGGTCTGTGTTATCTGTGGTTTTGAATGACATACCTGTGTTTGCCTGGCTCACGAAGGCCCACCATGAGAATTCCTTTTTGTAGGCATGGAATGGCCGGTATCATTGTCCTCAAGTTGTTGCAATGTTGAGACCAAATGCTTTTAGGTGCACCATTGAAGCTTTCTCATGTGTAGCTGCTAATGGAACCAGTAGAATGCAGGATGCCATGTAACCCAGGGCCTGTAGGAATCTCCTTGCAGTCATCTGGGTGAGTTTCACTAAACTTTTGAAGTAATGAGTTAACTTCTCTTGCTTGTCTTCTGTCAGGTAAGCCATTTGGAGCTGTATCTAGTTTGGCTCTAAGAAGATTATTTGCTGGGATGGCTGCAGTCTTGACTTTTGGAAGTTGACTGTATGGCAGACTTGAAGTAATGCGTGTGACATAGTCAAGTTTTGTCAACATCAATTTGTAGATCCGCTTGTATGAGGCAGTGGAGTCAGAGTACTTGGAGTAAATTTAGCTATCCCTAGGAGCCTGCAATGAGGCAATTACTGAAGCCAGGCATTTTGTGAATACTCTGAAGCAGTGGATGGCCAAATGTAATGCTGAGAATTGATAATGCTCTGGCCCTGCAAGAATCCTGAGGTATCTTCTGCAGCTGTGTCTGATAGGGACATGCAGGTATGCCTCCTTGAGAGTCCAGAGTAATCAATATAAGATCCTGCAGCATGGGAAAAGGGAGTTGCTGTAGAGTCAGCATTTTGAACTTTGGTACTATGAGAAAGGTGTTTAATGCGGACAAGTCGAATATTAGTCTCCAATTGAGATTCTTCTTGGAACAAGGGCGTCTTGCGATAAAACCCCTAGTCTTGTTCTTGTTGTGGAACTCTTCCTCAGGGGTGTGGTGTTTGTGATGGCCTCTGCCTCCCTGGTTTTGTGTAGGTTTGGCATCTGCTTATTTTTCTTGGCAGGTATGAAAATGGAACCTGTACCCTCGGTCTATAATGTCCAAATCCATTTGTCCTTTGTCAGTCTGTTGAATTTTCTGCAAACAGAGATAATTTCCACGGGGGCTGTCCTGATGGGAAGGTGGTGGTGGCTGTGGGGCAGGTGGAAACCCTGCATCCTTCTTTGGTTTCCTGTGGCTGCCATTGTAGATCCCTGTAAGAACCTCTGTGATAGCCTCTTCCTCGGCCACTTCTGTTTTACCCTGAGAACTTTTTCTGGATTAGGAAAGGACCAGTTTTTGAAGGCCAATTCCTACTGAATCTGGGGGTTGAACCTGGAGGAAATCTTTCACCGTCTGAACTGATTTTTTTTTTGATGGTCTTTAAAAATCCTTAGCATTAGCACCAAAAAGCTTGTTCTTTCCAAAAGGTGCATCCAAAGCCAAGGCCTTTACATGATCTGTAGAGGTTGATCTTTAACCACGCATGTCTACTTAATGAGGACTGCCCTTGTCATAGCTGCCTCATGAAGCTTCCATCCACACTGCAAAGTATCGCTACTTGCTGAGGTTATGTACAGTTTCCTGCAAAGCCTTCCCTGTCTAAAGGATCAGGAGGCTAATGTTTTTTGTAAATCTTCTAACAGGAAATCCTGATATTAAAATACGCGAAAAAGGCAATTCAAAGTTTCTACAGATAAGGTAGTGGATGTAAACCTTTTGGCCCCATCTCTAACAATGTGAATTTAGCTTCCCTGTTGGAGGGCAATGGATTTTTAGAGGTGGAAGCTGAAACTCCTTTAGGCCCCTGTGAAATAGTTTCCAAATCAGCAGTATGGGCCCTGAATAAATGGGAATGAGTTTCTGGGACCCTGTAATACCTGTCTGGCTTGGCTGGAGCAGGAGGGAGAGAATCAGGGGTACCACTAGAATCAGAATATAAATCATCCAAAACATCAAGTACAGGAGGAATAGCTAAGGGCCTGTGCTGGGGCCCTTTAAAGGGAAAATCCTAAGACGTTTTCTGGAATCAGAATATTCCTGTCCTTGCCACTTGAAATGTTCCCTCATGGTATGCAGAACTTCCCCAAAAGAAATATCCTCAGGAGGGGAGGCCAAGGGGATGGAATCTTCTGCATCCGAGTCCTCATAGGTCTGGAAGAGCTCTTCCTGGCTATCAGAGTGGACAGAGCCCTCAGAATCTTCATCTGAAGGAATAGGGTCAGAGGGGTTTAACCAGGGCCTTTTATCAGAAGGAGGCTGGGATCCTCTCTCAGGATGGGCCTGTGAACCTCTAATCATAGAAATTAAGTCAGCAGCCATGGACATAATTTGTGTCTCTGGAGTAGGCTGAGGTAAGGTTTTAGTAGTAAGATGCTTTGTTTTGCTGGCTGCCTTAGCCCTAGTGTAGGCCTTAATAGACATGGCCATAGGAGGCCTGGCAGCTCCACGTGCAGGAGTGACCTTGTCTACAGCAATGGTCTCGGGGATTTCCCCGGTATCCGAGGAAAATCGATAACTGGCGTCGGAGTGATGTCCGAATCGAGTCAGTAATGCGGTGGGTTGAGCGGTGGAAGACCGTCTCAGAGGGGAAATGGAGCACTCGCTAGGTTTTGGCATGGAGTCGGTGGTAGCGGCCGAGGATGTCGGTCCCGGTCTTTTGCTTCTTGGGAGTGCGATGTCGGAAGTTCCGCGCATGGTGTAACAAATTTATCGCCGAAAAATCTTCAGCGAACTCCGCCCGGTGCCTGAGAGTGCGCTTGTTGAAGCGAGCACAGGCTACACAGGCCGAGCCGGGGGTCTGGGCCAAGGCAAGGAAGACAGTAAGGTGGAAATCCTTATGAGGTATTTGTTTACCACAAGAAAGACAATTGTTAACTTTTTCAGTAATTTCTGACATCGGCTGAGGCAAGAAAAGGTCCCACGGGTACTAGCTTTTGATGACTGAATCGAAGAATACAGGAGCTGACCGACCGGCACTTGCGAACTGCTTCTGCTTCGGGGACCGGGGAAGAAAGACTGAAGAAAATGGCGTCGGCTGATGCTTATGTACTCCAGCCGCTCTGGCGTCGGAGAGAAATGCGACATCAGCCCGGACCCAGACTTTGGAATCCGGCCGACCGAGGGCTGCCTGAGGCAGGACAACCCACATGTTATGACTGCAGTTGCATTCTTGAAGGACATCGATACTTTTTGTTGAGAGACTTGAGTGCATGTGTGACCTGGCAGATCTTGGCACCCAATATAGAGCTGACTGTAACCTTCTTCTTGCCCAGCCTAGTGAATGGGACATCTGTGTGTTTCACAATGGAGTCACCTATGACTAAAATATTTCGTTTAGATGTGCTTTGCCTTAGGGGCTTATTTGATATGACACTGGTGCTTGTGTTTTTATGTGTATTGAGTGCTGTAAGTGCTGTATTAGATGCAGCATGTTTGTGTTTGGAAGGTCTCTGGCATTTAGGTAGGTTTCTGTTGAGTACCTCTGTGTCTGATGGTTTATGTGTTGAGTGCATGGTTTGCGTAGGATGTAGTATTGCTGACAACCTGTCCGTGTTACTGTTCTGTGCATGAATAAGAGCAAGGAAATTTTTTTAGG
>NW_025057066.1:0-7075 GCF_019279795.1 Protopterus annectens | reverse complement strand
GTTTGCCAAAAATGGGGAACAAAGCCTAACATTAGGTGGTAACTATGGTGTGGGGTTGCCAGGTATGCCTATTACACACCTATTGCATTTGTGCATGCTACATTTACAAATTCACATTAGACTGTCCTGCAAGTGCTGTGCACTTGATGCACATGCTAAGTTCACTTATCATGACGGCAGTACATCCACCAACAGCTATTCTCCACACTAACATAACTTACACAGATATTATGGCTGACATCTTTATCATTCATTGCTGATCTGCACAGTTGGTGGGTATGTCCCACTGCTTACAGGGACAGACAGTATTGTCCAGAGCAGTTGTTCAGCGGGACATCATTACAGGGACAACTACAGATGGCACATGTCAAACATTCTACAACATACATCTTATTAATCTATACCACATCCTACATTAAATTACATACAGTTGTGTTTTATATACCTTTTAATGTTTGGACGGATGTGACACCTTCCTGGTTGTGGCCTGTAGTACTGTGTAAGTTCCGTGGTATATGTATGTTTTCAATATCCTGTTTTCTCTGGTTGTTTCCTCTTTCTTTTTTTCTCTCTCTCTCTCTCTCTCTAGCCCTCCCTCTCCAGTAGAGCGAATTATTTGGTTTGAATGGATTACAGCATGGCTTTTGTAGGTGATACACATGATAAGGTGATGGGCTGTGCACCAATCAGTGTACAACAATTGAAGGATCATGCCTAAATTGCAGCTACGCTGTGTAGTGATTCTGTTAACCATCTTCATGGCAACCCAGTACTATAAAATGCTTACTCATGTGGGCGTTGTCCCTTCACCTTTCCAGTATGGAGGACATCCTTCCTGTATGTTGGCAGCAGTGTTACAGATGGCAGGTTGCGGTACCTACTACAGTGGGGCTTGCAGACACAGGACAACTACACATTCTTAGGTTGTTTCAGACCTACAACACCTCAAGGCACGCACGTAGGACTGTTGGTGCACGGTCCAAACCAAGAGTAAACAATCCAAAAAGAGAGACCAGCACTCAATGGCAGCAGGATAAAATTACATTTATTAAGGTTGTCAAAACAACCTGCTTTTTAATGCATTAAACCGTTTTCATTTTATTTAAAGCCTTTTTCAATGTGACTTAACAAAAAGATTAAATTTCAAAAAACCATAATGCATCCTGGTTCTTGTTTTATACCCACTGTTGGAATATGAATGGAAATCATTTCATGAACATAATTAAACATATAAATCTGCCACATTAACATGCTTATTATTACTTACTAACTTGTAAATATATTATAATTATATTATCAAGCTTGTGTTATTGGCATATGTTTATTATCCATTTTTTATATATAAGAGGCCCACATTCATTACACAAGTATTGTGAAAATATTATAACCACTTGTGAATGTAATTCTTGTAAAACTTATTTCAACACTAACCCTTAAAAGAATATTATTTATATGGATAAATGAAGTGTATCCAATAATATGCATGTAATTATTTTCAAAAAGCACATTATTGTGTATCTTAATTATTGAATATTGAGGGTTATAATGTGACTCCTAAGTAAATTGTGGACCAAAATTATATGAAGTTTCTGTTACCTGTCAAAAAATATACACATAAATATATCACTATATATATGTATATCTCTTTCCTTGTCCCATTATTGGTATTAAATATAGACCTGTTATTATTATATGGTCTATGTGTATCAAAAGTTATAATATTCGACTGCCTGATGATATTATTATAATCTTAGCATTCCTTTTGGGCACCTAAAAACTATCACTCATGTACTTGATATTTGTTTAGTCCTGGTTTGAAAAAAAGCCCCAAAGGTGGTAATCCACCTCTGTTCCATGTTGTTAAGTTTGGTGTGCCATCCCATCTTGAAATTTCTGTGTGATTGTATTTTGTCTATTATAATAAACTTGAATGAAGCTCCTGTGTGTTGTTGAGGTGTGTTTATATAAAGCGTTGGTTATTCTCCTATTTCTAATTGAACTAAGATGTTAAACTTATTCTGGATTCTAATAAGGCCTGGAGGTCTGCCCTACATAGAAAGCTGAACAAGAACATTGTGCCAAATATATCACCCAATCCCCAGAACTGCAGTTGCTTAAAAAGTTGTTATATTGAATATCTTAGGTGTGTTTTTACTGTAGTAAAATTCCTTAGTTTTCCAAATGTATTGGCATAAACTGCAATTGTCCACAGGGTAAATAACCAACTAAAGCATCCCCAAACAATGTGGTTTGATGTTTAATTCCTGGTGTATATTCTTTTATAATGTGTTAAATTAGACTGAATTATCGTCCTCTACGATAGGAAAAAGAGCAGGTATCAGGAAGAATATCCAAAAAGAAATGGGTTTGCCTGTAATATATTCCAATGTTTTATTGACTATTCCATCCTGAACCAAATTGTATTATTACCATACGTGTAGTGACTAATCTGATCGGTTGCCTATCCTGCTTGGAACCTTCTGTGAATCTATTATATTGAAAGAAGATGTTCTCTACTTTGTTCCTATTTGTGCAACTGTTTTAGTTTAGGGCTGATTAAGATTATATCCTCTGTCCACAAATCTATTTGTTAATTCTGCTGTTTGTCTGGAATTTTTCTGTTGAGTTGAACAAATCCTTTTCAGGCGCATATATTGTGATTTGGGAATGTTACACTGATTATGTGGCGGGGTGGGAACTTGTTGCATGGAGAGAATCATTAGTATACTGTTAAAGGAAACTTTCTGCCTTATTGTTGTTGCTACAGGTATGATCCGGTAATCAGCCAACAAACGACACATCCAAAAAATACAATCTCATTATATCCAATATTGACTGTGAAATTCTATATCAAATGGATTGTTGTTAAGATATTCCCACAAATTTAAATAACTACATCCTGCTAACGCCCATCACCACACTAACCAACAGTCGTCCAAGTACCTTGCGCTTATATGTCCATATATTCATGTAGATGTTCCGCTGAGAATCATATATGAAGTGAATTCATAATATCCCATAAAAAGGATCGGCATAAATCGAGCAAAAAGCGCCCCCATAGCTGTCCCCCTTAATTTGCCATAAGGAGTTACCTTCAAAATAGAAGATTTTTTTTGTGGGTCACAAACTCAGTTAGTTTGATAAGAAAGTTGTTAAATCCTGTTGAATATAATTTTGATTCTTTTTAACCAATATATCACAGCCAAAATGCCAGCTTTATGTGGGATACTAGGCTATATAAAGATGTTACATCTAATGTGCATAATAGCCAGTCTTCCTCTCAGTTGAGAATCGCTAATAATGTTCAGGGTATTGTTGTGTCCTGGATGCGTGATCTAATCTATAGGCAATAATGGTTTGAGATACTCAGTCAAAAAAAGCAGATGAGCGCTCAGTTAGAAGACCCACGACCTGACACTATACGGTCTTGCCTGGTGGGTTATTAAGATCTTTATGTGTCTTAGGTATTAAGTAAAGGTATTGGCGGCCATTGGTTTCTGAAACTTTAAGTTGGCCACTTGTAAAGTGATAATTTCTTCTTCCGCTAACTAAATCTATGAATGAATCTATTTCTGTTTTGAAATTCTTAGAGGATGGATCCACTACCATCTTGATGTAGAAACTGAGTTTGAGATAACTGTTTCCCTTAGCTTCTGCCTTATATTTTGTATAGTCCATCACCACAATGCCCCCACCTTTATCTGCATTTGTGATCACAATATTTTTGTTTTGTTGTAATTGCCTAAGAGCCTCACGTTCTTGTTGGTTAAGATTTTCTGAGTATACTAATCCATATTTTTAGAAAATGTAAAATCTTTCAGAACATACCTCCTTGAATATGGACACGTTGTCCATTGGTGGCATAAATATAAGATTTTCCAAACCTGGAAACCAATAGATCTTTGAGAATTGGTTGTATCTGAAAAGAATAACTTTAAATTAAGTGTTCTATTACAAAAATTATTGATGTCATCCACCAATAAATGTTCAGACACAGGTGTAGTGGGTACAAAATTGGAGTCCTTTGTTTAACACTTTATATTGAGTTTCTGTAAGTGTCACTGATGAAATATTCAATACATTCTTTACTGTGTCGTTATTTTTTTTCAAAAGTGTTTGTAAGGATTAAGTTGTCACCATTTCTGCACCCATGCTAATGCTTCCTGCCTGCTCGGCTTATTGCGTTTATTGCCCTGCTGGGGACTGCTTTCTTTTTACAGCCACTAGGGGGCGCCTTGGTTGGAGGAAGCATCACCTTCCGTGAAGTGGATGAAAAAATCATCATCCATAGTGAACTGATTTCTACTTTCGCTTTTTTTTAAAATGGGTCTTGGTCTTTTCCTACCCCTGGGTGGTCTGTATGTGCCTTCATTAAATCTCACATTCTTGGTAGTAACAAAGGGTATACCCTGTTCATAATCCTAAGGTCACGATGGAATTTATGTAATTTTCTTTTCTTAAGGTCTGTTTCTATATTATTTAGTTCCTTAGCTAGTGGGATAACTGGTCCTGATAATAGCTCCATATCTGAGAAAAAAGTTTCAGCTTCTAAACAAGTGGTCTGTAATTCTTGAATAAGGGTCTGGATATTCTATCATAATATTTGGTAAGACATTCCACAAATAACATTGATGCCTGATGTTGGGCTATAGCCCATTCCTGCTATAATTCTTTATCAATGTTTGAAACTAAAGGTTGCTTAAGCTTAATAATGAGGTCCTCTTGGTGTTATATCTTTAATTTTGTATGCTTTAAATGACTTTTGATGCCATATATTCGTTCTGAGGGCTTTCATTTGTCGTTGTAACTTAGAAAAAACATGTGTGCATTTATCTTTAGAAATAACACTACTGTCAGTCATTGGAGCTTGACCTGTGTTAAGCCCGAAAACCTCTAAATTGTCCTTATCAGCAGACAGGCCTTTTAGGATATCATTTAGATCCATGTTCATAGTCAGCTTTAGTTATCGTCCCTAATTAAAAGAACAATATATGTGTGCCTAATTATATGCTAAAATCTGATAGTTATTTTTGTATTTTGTTAATATGTATGTTTATTGTTATTAAATCCGACCAGAATATATTATGAATTTTGTATTTATTTTACTTTTTATTTAGTCCAATATTCACAATATGTGTATGCAAAATGGAGCTCAAAAAAACCATCATCCACAATATGGAAAAAATTGTTTTATATCAAATTTCCTTACTATAGGTGGAATTTGGCCCTATAGGGCTGAATAATTTACTCTATCTGAGCATCCACCGTAAGGATATATTTCAAAAATTATTTTATTGTAGATCCTGATGCCCTTACAATCAGTGGAACTAAAACAATTTGTAATCTCAAATATAACTTATTGTATTTGCCAATCCGTGGGGAGTATTTCTATACATTTGTTTGATGTAAAGAGCTCCATCAACTAGTACCCTTTTGTGTCAGGGTTTGCTTGTTTTAAATTAATTCACGCAATTTTATATTTCTGGTCAGGTTAACAACAGTTTTAGACTATATATTTTTTGGTCTGAATGTTAATTATAAACCATAAAAATTATATAAACCTTGTTACCGTCATATGCCTATATAGTGTTCAATATACTGGTTCAATACACTTATAAATTTATTAAACTGTAAGCCGACATTAATGTAAGGTCCTCAGAACTATATATGTTGCATTAGTTATAATATACAAACTGGACTCCTACTAATTCCGTTTCAAACATGCCATCCAAAAAAATCCAAAACTTGTTATATTAAGGCCAGGAAAAATAAAATTAAAAAATTAAACAGTCTTTAAATTTTCTTCAATCCACTAATTCCTTATTACTGTTTGAATATCTCCACATCTAGATTGATACCTTTTGAAAATAAAGTCATAAATCCCAGGCACTACCTTGTGTTAACTGCTTATTATGGAATAAAAAAGCACTGTTTCCCAGTAAAGTTTTAACCCTTGTAATAAAACTTATACATCCAAACACCCATGATTTGAGTAGACAGATAGCTGGACATATAGGTTGTGCCTCCTAAAGAATTTAATTATAGACCACCAAGCTGACTTGTTTAAATGCTTGTTATTGATTAAAAAAGAAAAAGAAATATTGAACCATCAAGTTATAACCCTTGTTAATATATACAAGCACCCCCACTCAAAATAGAAACTCTCATTGGCTTTAACCAAAATTTTTTGTTACCACAATTAGGTTTGTATCAACCAAAATTTATATAATTTTGGTTAAAAAACTGTTAGTAGTCTGCCATAACCTTGCTTCTTAATTAAGAAACTAAATATTGTTATATCTGTTGTCCGACTGGCATTTTTATAATAATATTATTGCAACTATTATAATAATATCATCAGGCAGTCGAATATTATAACTTTTGATACACATAGACCATATAATAATAACAGGTCTATATTTAATACCAATAATGGGACAAGGAAAGAGATATACATATACATATATATAGTGATATATTTATGTGTATATTTTTCGACAGGTAACAGAAATTTCATATGATTTTGGACCACAATTTACTTAGGAGTCACATTATAACCCTCAATATTCAATAATTAAGATACACAATAATGTGCTTTTTGAAAATAATTACATGCATATTATTGGGTACTTGCCCCTTATATAAATAATATTCTTTTGGGGTTAGTGTTGAAATAAGTTTTACAAGAATTACATTCTGAGTGGTTATAATATTTTCACAATACTTGTGTAATGAATGTGGGCCTCTTATATATAAAAAATCTTATATATAAAAAATAGATAATAAACATATGCCAATAACACAAGCTTGATAATATAATTATAATATATTTACAAGTTAGTAAGTACTAATATAGAATTCACGCCCGGGGGGTAAATTTTAAAAAGGGTTTGGGGGTTTGGGCCCGGGGGAAGCCCCAGGAAAACAAAGCCAACCTGGGTAATTTAGCAATTTAAAAAAAAAACCCAAAAAGGTTTTTTTGCTTTATACCATTTTATTAAAAAGAAAAGAAAAAACTTTTCTTTTAATGGTATTTAAAAATTTTAAAAGCCGGTTTTAACTGGGGGTTCCCGTT
>NW_025057065.1:0-6081 GCF_019279795.1 Protopterus annectens | reverse complement strand
ATAAACAAAACTCGGAGGATGATCAAAATACAAAACTACAGAGGTCAAAGCAGATAACAACTGCCTAAGACATAAGACATGCAACACATAGTTTAAGTCAGAACAGTAACCACCAAACACAATGCCAGACACATTGTTTAGGTGACCATGTAGAACATATCACCAGAATGAAAAAGGAAAAGTCAGTTATGCCTGTCAGAAGAATAAACAAACTCAGGTCTACAGCAACAGATGACAGTCATTGTATGTTAAGACCTGAAAGGAACATAAAAGAGACAGGAGTCTCAGATTTGTACCCAGGGTAGACTATGAGCAGTATTATCCCCAAAGAATGATGCCACAATACAGAGACAAAATGATCAGCTTTAATAATTGGCTTAATTACTGGTGTCATTCTAAGATCAATGTCTGTTACCTGGGATGACATGTTGACAACAGCTGTCAAGAGCTTGCACCTGTCACTGGGCTTTGGATAAGGCTCTTGCACATAGTGCCTTTTTAGGCAAGGCTCAAATGATAAACCTACCTAGAAAACAAAAATGTAGAAAAACAAGTAATACTGCTCAATGCCAGAAGTCTAAACCTCAAGATGCATGCTAGCCCTCCTCAGTATGAGAACATCGATGTTTGTGCTGTGACTGAAACCTGGTTCAAGGCTCCTGAGAGCAAGCACTATCAGGTTATACCTCATATGCATTGAAAATCGACAAACTACAAAAGGAATATCCATATTCATAAGGATACCCACATCCAGGTTAGTGGCAATGAAGCATAGACCATCCAGGTGCAATTAACCATAGGTAAAACTGCCCTACAGTTTGTAACATGCTACAGACCACCTTCTCAAACTCAGGAAACCCACACAGCCTTCCTGAAGACACTGGAGAGTAAATGTCTCAAACACCATCATATTGTGACTTCAACTACCCAAACATAGACTGGAACATTACTCAAGCCAACATAGCCCAAAGGTTTTGAGTTCATAAACTCAAATGCTATGGAACAACTAGTCACCATTCCACAAGAGGAGAAAATATACTAGACCTGATCATCACAAACATGGGACAAAATGCTCACACCAGAAGTATATCCCATTGGTGAGATCAGACCATAAATTAATCTCACTGGAGATCCATGACAGCAAAAAGACCACAGTGAAGAACTTCTCAAAGCAAACTTCACACTTTAAGACTGGAGTGTATCTTCAAGGAGCCAGTGGAAACCACAACCCATGCTGCTGAAACCCTTACAAATGCCTTCTGAGCACTCCAGGAATGTATGGATCAAGCAATCCTAATAAAATCAAGACCTTTTCCACCAAAGGCAGAGCGTCTGGTGGACTCACATAAACAAACTCTACAACAAGAGGAGAAAGCTTACATGACAGAGCAAAATCTAAATGGAAGGCATCTCTGATCAATACTAGAACTAGATCACTCATAAAATCATCCAAGCCAACTTTGAGAGAAAAATGCTAATGACACAAAGACAATCATAAAGTTCTTTAGCTATGTTAGAAACCTGGGTGGAAACCCAGATATGCTCAAATTAGTCCAAAATGATAAAAATCACTGAAACACAGACATTGAAACATACTGGCAGACAGGTTCAGTGCAAATTTCTTTAAAGGAGAAATATCTATACCAGAGTCTAGCCTAAACATCTCAGATGCCCAGGTGAGAGCTCCTCTCTAAAGCAAAAACACAGCATCAATGGGACACGGTGTGTGCACATACTCAATGAGGAACTAAAACACATAAGGCTGCTGTTTAATCTTAGTATACAGGATCATAAAGAATGGACGTCACTGCACTACAAAGGCGGTGCTTTGACCCTAAATTACCATAAGCTAGCCTTGTCTGCAAAGCTATGGAGAGGATCATATGGAACATAAATAAAGATATTGGGACCTGCAGACACTGGATTAATTGTTTGTCAGGGCAGATCCTGTCTTGAACTGACTTTTTCAAAACAGTCACTAAGGCCATTGATGAGGTAAGGCAGTTCACACAGCCTATTGACCTAGCAAAGCATTGACACAATAATGGGCATCATAGAAAAGCTCACCAGCTTAGATGTAAACCCATATGTCACAAGATGGGTTGCAAACTGCTCAAGGACAGAACACACAGTTAGATTGCTGTGCCATGTCAGACTCTAAGTCACGAGCTGTCCCACAGTCAGTCCTGGTTGTTGGCATTTATTTTCTGAAGTGCAGGCAAACATAGGGGATTGTGGCTGACAAAATTTAGATGACTCAAACTGGGCAATAATAACACTCCATCAGACACAGACATCCTAGAAAGGTCTCATAGAAATGGATAGCTGGTAGAGTCATGGCCTGTAAATGCCAAAAATGTATAGTCATACCCTTTGGGAAAACAGTAACTAATACAGGTGGTAATCCATTAACACGAAGAAGTTATCAGGACCTGGGGACCCAAGTTGACAGTAATCTTTGCACTCACATTGCCAAAGTGGTTAGGAAGACCTTCTACATTGCCCACCTGATCATGAAGGGATTCACATCCAGATCAGGAGAGTCATTGTATGTACTCTTCACTTATCAGACCAATGATTGAGTACACATTGAATGTATAGACACCTGCAGCAGTTGGAAAGACAGTTCCTCACCAAAAGGATAAAGGCTCAAACATATGTCATAGATGCCCGACTGAAGAAACTAGCTCTATTCAAGTATGCTCAGAGGTGATCTGATACAAGGCCATGTCAGAATTAAGGACATGTACAAAAATAAATCCACCAGAGAGCAAGAGATTAAACCTCAAAGGATATAAATGGATGCTGGAGACAGATTCATCACCCAGAGTTACACTATAACAGAATCCAGTCCATGAGGCAGTCACTGACTCTGTTAAAGAAATCTTCAGTGGATGGGGATCTGGGTTTAGACATTATACTGCTGGACAGAGGCACAGCAAACTAATGGGTATAGTATTCATCCTAGTGGTAAAGCCACAACATCTGGCTAGGCTTATAAATGCCTACAGATAGCATATGAACCTATGAACCTATAACAGGGATTCAGCTAGGCATTGTTTTAGATTACACAGGTGTAGAACATAAATATAACCAGGAGTCAGCCAGGCATTGTTTTAGATTACCCATGTGTAGAACATAAACATAACCGGGAGTCTGACAGCCATTGTTTTAGATTACCCAGGTGTAGACCATAAACATAACCAGGAGTCAGACAGGCATTGCTTTAAATTATCAAGGTGTATAACATAAATATGACCAGGAGTCAGCCAGGCATTGTTTTAGATTTCTCAGGTATAGAACATGAACAAAACCGTGAATCAAACAGGCATTTTAGATTACCAAGGTGTAGAACATAAACATAACCAGGAGTTTGCCAGGCATTGTTTTAGATTATCCAAGTATAGAACATAAACATAACCGCGAGTCAGCCAGGCATTGTTTTAGATTTCCCAGGTGCAGAACATAAACATAACCGCGAGGCAGACAGGCTCTGTTTTGGATTACACAGGTGTAGAACATAAACATAACCAAATGTCAGCCAGGCATTGTGTTAGATTACCCAGGTGTAGAACATAAATATAACCAGGAGTCTGCCAGGCATTGTTTTAGGTTACCCAGGTGTAGAACATAAACATAACCAGAAATCAGACAAGTGTTGTTTTAGATTACCCAGGTGTAGAACATAAAGATGACCAGGAGTCAGGCAGGCATTGTTTTACATTACCCAGGTATATAACATAAACATAACCACAAGTCAGACAGACGTTGTTTTGGATTACCCAGGTGTAGAACATAAACATACCAGGAGTCAGTGAGACATTGTTTTAGATTACCCAGGTGTAGAACATAAAGAAAACCAAGAGTGAGATAGGCATTGTTTTAGATTAACAAAAAAACTAGATAGGAAACCAGTACATGTAAAGCACTTTATATAGAACAGCAAAGCTTTCGGATACAATCCTTCATCAATACTAATACATACAAAGTATACTATCTCTTTATATATAGGTCCAGATAAGTCATATGACCAGCAGCCAAACAGTCACATGACCTGATTAAAAATACAATATATAAAAAAATCACATGAATACATAAACTAATAAAAAAGTACAATTAAAAAGCATATATTAAAACACATAAATCACAATCAGATTACATACAACAATATTGGTTTCAAACTAACCATACATTTAGGCCAGGTATTGAATCATTGCAAGCTGGATCCATTCATATTCTTTGATTTCCAGATAGCTGTTTAAATCTACCTCTAGGGAGGTTTACAGAACATAAACTTAAAGAATGCAGTGCATGATCAGCATATGTTTGTACAATGCATTTAACATATCTGACCAGAGTGCCAATGATCCTTTCTTAACTTCAGTAGTTTTACTACATAGAGCGGTGACAGGTACACATAAAATAAACCAGGTAGTAAGCTTCAAGTCTTAAATGACTCTTTCCATTAACAGGAGTCAAGTTTTACTTACACAGATGTATCACAGCATGAGCATAACACCATATGTCAGGCTTAGCAAATGTAGATTAAATAGCTATAAAACATATACACAATGAGTCAGCATATTTTTATACGTAGGTAGAACTAACATACAGATCATCAGACATCAAGACAATTTTTAGATATGATCTCTATAGATGGTGTCCCATTGTAGGAATACATAAATATGAACATCCATATGTCAGGCATTAGCCAACAATGAAACATAAAATAGTCAACAGTCTTTATTTAGAACCCTACATGTGTTAGACACATAAAGCATATCACTAAAGTAAAATCTTTAGATTCCAGGATTAAACAATGATCATCAGTGTTAAGCCTACTCAATTACAAAGTAGATCTACATGTAAAACATTGGTCAGCATGCTATTAAAATGTGTACCTGTGAACAAACCTCCTTTCTGCACATGTGTTTTTCAGCCTAAAATTGACATCCAAAATGTGATACAGTATCGCACATTTAAACTTCGGGAGAATAAAATAACCAAGCTAGTCAGATTTAGTTTAACCATCAGACAATCTTTACAAACATAAAAAGAACTTGATGTTACTTTAAATGGATTCATATCTAAAAGTTTCCCATGGTAAAATACCAGATTGGCATATGTGTTCTAGTACCCAAGTGTGATTAAAAAAGACTCATTTAATAGAAAAATTGTTTTAGTATGACATCCATAAGAATACATATTGTCAATCTGTAAAATTTGGACTATTTTGTGACACCAAAAATCCTCAACAAATCAATTCTGACATCATTGGGAAAGACAGTGAAATACACAATGTAATGTGACAAAATAATATTTATTAATAGCCCCTTCCTTTTACTATGCCAAACCCTAAGCAACAAATCAAAGTTGTTTGGAGAATCACATGCGGAGAAATAAGTCACATTGGACATTTTCATTTCAGTCATTCAATGATGTCGGAATTGATTTTTAGGGTTTTTTGGTGTACAAAATAATCAAATTACTAAAATTGACAATATATGTACCAGGATGTCATACTGAAAAACAATGTTTTTATTTAATACTTAATACATAAAATTACAGGCAGTACAGTATATAGAACATATTAATAACACCCAAAAGCATTGTTTTAAATAATCCTTTAGATAACTCAGGTTCTTTTCAGCATAGATGATTTGAACATGATGAAGTGTTCTAGATTAGCTAAAGAGTTATTAGGGTTTAAAAACATGTGAAAACTGATAAAACAGATGTAATTAGGTGAATTTTAAACAAATGATTTGTTAATTAAAACATACAGAGTCCCGGTATTGGCTGTGAAATCTAAAATTAGTAGAAATAAGATCATTTGAAATAGGTATAAAGGTTTTTGTGATAACAAATGGAAACCAATCTGGAAATAAATGGAGTGTATGTTTAGATTTTAATAAATAACATATGAAAAATTGTGTATTTATTGTCACAAACAGATCCAGATGGGGTTGTCTTTTGACATCTGGATAAATTTTTTAGAAAACAAAAGTCAGCAATTTGTTTGTGGTTTAGAAAAATAAAATATGGGTTGTATTCTTAAAATTTTATGTGAAATGAAAATAA
>NW_025057064.1:0-7584 GCF_019279795.1 Protopterus annectens | reverse complement strand
TTTTTAGATTGGAAAGGCAAAATTGTTTAAAATACGACATCGGAAGGCCTAAATACACCCTCAGAAGCCAGTGCCTGCACAGCTACTCCGGACCTATCCAAGGTAGAGACATCCACAGGTTCCATAGTCGAAGAAGCATTTTGCGGCATACTGGACTCCGAATGGGTCTCAGTAGAGGCCAGCGAATCTGTAGAAGTAGGTATCAGGGGCTGCGTAATCGCCTCACTGACTACCAGCAGACTGGCGACTAGCTTAAAGGAAGCGGTGTCGGCAGTTTTGGACCTAGGCGGTCTGTCTCTGTCTTTATCCTTACTTTTTTTGGAGAATCGGTAGTCGGATGGCTTATCAAAGACATTTCAAAATATGGTGAACGACAGCAAAAGAATTTAGCTACAAAAATAGCTTGACGACGAATAGTTCGGGCATTGAACAGGACACAAAAAGTACAGTTGTATACACTTACCATAAATGTAGATGTTCGAGTGCATTCACTGTTGCAGTCATTACATCTGGGTAAGCCTGCTGGCAGGTTGCCCTCAGTCGGCCTGAATTCTAAAGTCTTGGGTCCTGCATCAGTTGCTGTCGCCCCTTCCCTGATGTCAGGTCGTCATGGGTATAAAAGATGCAGCTGACGCCATTTTCTTCAGTTTTTCTTGCCCCAGATGTCAGGTGCCCCCAAAAGGGTAGGCTAGATATATATAAAAAACATACATGCACCAAAATAAACTTTACCTTCATCTACAAGTAAATACACCACATAGGCTGTATAGATCAGAGAAGTAAAGATAAGTTCCAGTAGAAATAAGGGGGATTGCGGGTGGGTAACCTGGACTGCAACAGTGAATACACTCGAACTACATTTATGGTAAGTGAACACAACTATGCTATGTTCTTCGTCTTTCACCGTTGCAGTCATTACATTTGGGTAGAGTCCCAAAGCTATGGTTCTGTCACAGCATTAGAGCGCTATGAGGCCCTGCAGAAAGTACAGTTGTGTACCTACCATAAATGTAGATGTTAGAGTGTATTCACTGTTGCAGTCATTACACTTGGGTTATCCTGCTGGCAGGCTACCGAGGCCTGAACTCCAAAGTCCTGGTCCGCGGTTGCTGTCACCCTTCCTGACGCCAGCCAGAGGTATATGATGCAGGGGCCCTTTTCTTCAGTTTTTCTTGCCACAGACGTCAGGTGCCCCCAAGAAGGTAGGCAATACATAATGCTTATAAAAACATACAGTAAAATAAAACAATACCTGCATCTACAAGCAAATACACCACATAGATTGTACAGGATAGAGAAGTATAGACAAGTCCCAGCAAAGGAAGGGGGATGGAGGGTGGGTAACCTGGACTGCAACAGTAAATACACTCGAACA
Organism: Protopterus annectens; assembly: GCF_019279795.1. Classification (NCBI taxonomy): domain Eukaryota; kingdom Metazoa; phylum Chordata; order Ceratodontiformes; family Protopteridae; genus Protopterus; species Protopterus annectens. The sequence goes on along the minus strand of NW_025057064.1, from coordinate 6,209 downwards.
TCTACATTTATGGTACGTACACAACTGTACTATGTTCATCGTGTTTCACTGTTGCAGTCATTACACTTGGGTTGAATCCCAAAGCTGAGGTAGGACGGCTGGGTCTAAACAGGATTAGGAGTGGCTATAAGGCCCTGCAGAAATGCAGTGGCAAAGCCTGTGCACTGAACTCCAAGTTGCAGTCTCCAAAATTTCCCTGGTTGGTACTCCTCTGAAAAAGGCTGCTGAAGTGGCTGCTGCTCTGGTAGAATGTGGCCTAATATTCTTAGGCACTGACTTGCCATGCTGTGCACAGCAGAAACAAATGCAGTGTCCTATCCATTTTGAAATGGTCTGCTTTGAGATAGCCTTTCCTTGTGATCCTGCAGCATATGCTACAAACAGTTGCTCAGTTTTTCTGAAAGCTTTTGTTTTGTCCAAGTAGAAGCATAGCTGCCTGTGTATGTCCAAAGAGTGCAGAAGTCTCTCCCCTTTATTCTGCGGGATTTGGATAAAATGTTGGCAAATGAATGGTTTAAGAGCCACACTGGATACTACCTTAGGCATAAATGTTGGGTTTGTCCTTAGAGAAACCCTGTCCGGATGAAAAATGATAAAAGGTCCCACTGCCATTAATGTCTGTAACTCTGAGACTCTTCTTGCTGACGTTATTGCTAGGAGCAGAGCAGTTTTCCATGATAAGAATTTTATATCAGCTGTATTGGCTGGCTCAAAAGGAGGCAGTGTGAGCTTTTCCAAGACAAAGTTGAGGTCCCATGTAGGTATCGGTGCTCTCCTTGGGGGGTCTTATGTTTTTTGCCCCTCTGAGGTACTGTCTTAGCAGTGGATGTAAGAAAATAGGAGGTTCCGTATTGTAATGAGCTGAAATGGCAGAGGCATGGATCTTAATTGATGAGAAGGATAGGCCTTTGTCCAGCATCTCAGTTAGGTATTGTAAAATCTGAGGAATATTTGGAACAAGTGGTTCAAGTCCTTGTGCCTGGTTCCAAGCACAGAATCTCTTCCATTTTTCTGCACAAGATTTCCTGGTACTGGGCCTCCTGGCTTCCAAAATGACATCCATAACAGCTTTAGAGAGAGGTGTGATGTGAGTGGCTATATTATTTGCCATGCAGTCAGATTTAACGTTCTGATTTGACTGTGCAGGATCTGATTGTTTTGTTGAGTCAGAAGATGAGGAATTTGAGGTAAAGTCCAGGCTAGGGCTTGAGACAAGCTCTTTAGGATTGGGTACCAGTGCTGGCGTGGCCAGTCTGGGGCAATCAGAATCATTTTTGGCTTCTCTTGTCTGACTTTTAGGAGTACCTTGGGAAGGAGAGGCAGTGGTGGAAAGGCATAAACTGTTAAGGTTTTCCAGCTGAATGATGGAGCATCCACTTTCCATGCTTGTTCATAGGTTCATACTACGCTATCTGCCCTACGGCATTTATAAGCCTAGCCAGAATGTGTTTGGCTTTCGCCACCCATTTTAAATTTATTTTGCTATGCCCTTTTTTGAGGTTAGTATACTGTGCCTCTGTCTAACAGTGACACAGAAGTGATACCCGGGGTAAACCTATGATCTCCCATCCACTCATCAAGAGTCAATGAGGGACTCTGCCTAACCTGGACTGGGATTTTATTCCAGAGTGAAGGGAGCCTCTGGGTTATGAATCTGTCCCTCCAGCATGTCCTATTTATTTCAGTGCTGAGGTTCAAGTCTCTGAGCAGAGCTCGATGGGATTGGATTTTCTGAGGTGCAGCATGTCCATTAATTCGGTTGATATGGCTTTATGTCAGGGACAGATGCCTCTGAACAGGCTATGCCACTGAGTAGAGCTGGAGTTTCTTTAAGGGCAGCATATGGCATCTGTTTCAGCCCTTTGATCCTCTTGGTGAGGTACTTTGGGTCTTTCCAGTTGCTGCAGGTGTCTGGTAGTACATCCCAAAAGGCATTGTACTCAATTATGGGCCTGATGAGGGATGAGTAAAGAGACGATGACCTCCTGATCTAGATGTGAATCCCTTCATGATTAGGTGGGCTATATAAAATGTTTTTCTAACCACTTTGGCCAGTGGTTGTCAAATGAGATTGCTATCAACTTGGGTCCCCAGGTCCCTAATTACTTCTTCTGTACTTAATGGATTACCACCTATGTGGTAATTTGTAGGGCACTTTGCTTTTGCCAAAGGATGACTATACACTTTTGGCATTTAGCTTGAGGCCATGGCTCTGGCACCAGTTGTCTGTTTCTATGAGGCCCTTTTGGAGGATGCTTGTGTCGGCTGGAGAGTGAAGCAGTTTGAGTCATCTAGTCAGCCACAGTCCTTGTTGGCCTGTATGAAATATATAAACAAGAGAGGTCCAGGACTGCCTTGTGGGACACCACTTGTAACTGGTTTGGAGTCTGACATGGCTGAGCAATTCTAACCATGTGGTTCTGTCCTTGAGCCAGCTTGCAATCCATCTAGTGACATAGGGTTTATATTTAAGCTGGTGAGCTTATCTATAATGCCAGTGGGGTATTGTATCGGCTTTTGCAGGTCCAGGTAGGCTGTGGACCACCTCTTCCTGTCAATGGCTTTGGTGACTGTTTCAAAGAAATCAATCAGGTTTAAGAGGCAGGATCTGCCCTTAACAAAGCCGAACTGTAGGATCCAGTGTCTGTAGGTCAATATCTTTATTTATGAGGTCCATGATGATCCTTTCCATAACTTTGCAGACCACTAGTCAGGCATGCATAGTTTCCAGGATCCTGAGGCACCACCTTTATGGAGAGGGACCACTGTTGCTGACGCCACTTTTTGGGCACATATCCTGTAGTAAGGCTGACATTGAACAGTAGTTTTATGTTTGGGTTTAGCTTCTGAGTTCATGTAGGCAGCCGGACTCCTGGTCCCATTGATGCTGTGTTTTTGCTTTGGAGAGGCTTACCTGAGCATCTGAGATGTCAGGCAGCACTCTGCTGGGATAGATATTTGCCCTTTGGTGGGGTTGCTGAACCTGTCAGCTAGGATGTTGGCAATGTCTGTGGGTTCTGTATTTTTGTCATTTTGGACTAATTCTGAGCATATCTGGGAATTACCACCCAGGTTCCTAACATAACTAAAGAAAGCCTTGTGATTATCCTTAGTGTCCTGTGCAATTTTTCTCAAGCTGGCCTTAGACGATTTTATGAGTGCCCGTAGTTTTTGCTAATACTGATCAGTGATGCCTTCCCTTTTGGGATTTTGCTCTATCATTTAGTAGCTTCCTCCTTCTATTGCATAGTTTGTTTATGGTGGGTCCACCAGACAGGACGTCTGCCTTTGGAGGATTGGGTCTTGGTTTATTTGGGATGATGATCCATGCATTCCTGAAGGTGTTCATAGAATGCATTTATAAAGGTTCTGCGGCAATTTTCCACAGGCCCGGGGGCTTTGAAGGATTCCACCTCGGTTTTGAGGAGTGTGAAATTTGCTTTAGAGAAGTTTTTCACTGTGGTTTTCTGGGCAGGGGTTAGGGTCGGGATGTGAATATCCAGTGAGATTAGTTTATGGTCTGATCTTACCAGTGAGGGATACACTTCTGGTCTGAGTGATAAGTCCTTGTGCAGAATCTCTGTAGTTGACAGTTGTGAGGGGAGGCAAAAAATCTATGTCTGGGCATCCCCATTTCCTTGTTATCATGCTGAAGATCTGTGGATCTAGTTTCCACTTGTGAGGGTCCATGAGGTTTCTGCTTAGTTCGTCTGCCAGAGTATTTTTCTTTCCTGGCAGGAATTGTGCCTGCAGATGTACTTGATAGGTCAGTGCTGTGTTCCACAAAGTCATGGCTTGCCTGCAGAGGGGGTAGGAATGTGTGCCCCCTTGCTTGTTTATGTACCACATAACTGTAGTATTGCCCATCTTTAGCAATAGTTGGCCTGGATGTAGCAGATCCTTGAAGGTTGTCAGGGCATTCTGTACAGCTAGCATCTCTTTTTGATTGATATGAAGATGCATTTGGTCCGCGGGCCACGTGCCCTGAATACATTTTCCTGCCATGTGTGCCCCCCAGGCATAATCCGATGCATCTGTTGTTAGTGTCTGCCTGCCTGTGGGTAAAGTGAAAGGCTGTCCCTTGTGGTGACAGGCCAGTGCCCACCATCGAAACTCCTGTTGCAGGCAGGGAATAAGAGGTATTATTGTTTCCAGGCTGCCGCAATGTTGAGTCCAAACAATTTTTAGATACCATTGTAACTTCCTCATATGCAGTCTTGCACATGGAATTAGCAGAATGCAGGATGCCATGAAGCCCAAAGCCTGCAGAATTTTTCTTGCAGGTAGCTGGGTCTTTGTTGCCATCATTTGAAAGTAATGAGTCAGTTGCCTTTGCTTGTCTGGCGTGAGATAAGCCATCTGAGCAGTTGTATTTAAGCTTGCACCCAGGAATATTATCTCTTCTAAGGGCACTAGTTTTGATTTCTTTTCGTTTACGGTGTACCCTAGGCAAATTAGTAATCTTTTTACAAACGCCAGATGCTTTAAAAGAATGTACTTGCCCTCTGCTTGAATAAGGCAGTCGTACAAATAGGGATATATATGAATTCCTTTTTGTCTGCAGAAAGCAATTACTGGTGCCAGGCATTTTGGGAAGACCCTGGGTGCAGTAGATAAGCCAAAGGGCAATGCAGAGAATTGGTAATGCATTGAACCGGCTATAAATCTGAGGTATCTTCTGCAAGTTTGTCTGATTGGGACATGCAGGTATGCCTCTGAGGTCCAAAGTACCTAGCCAAGCCTTCTTGTCCAGCATGGGTAAAAGTTGCTGCAGTGCCAACATTTTGAATTTTGGAACATCCAGGAAAGTATTTAGAGTAGACAGGTTCAGTATTAGTCTCCAAGCGTTGTCCTTTCTGGGTACCAAGAAAAGTCTTGAGTAAAATCCTTGCCCCTGCTCTTTCTGTGGTACTTTTTGAATAGCCCTCATATCCATGAGAGCAGAAATTTGTTTTTGTGCCTCTGCCCATTGATTGTGTGGGCAGGTGTGGCATGCCTTTTGGCCTTGGTAGGGTGTGAACGTGGAACCTGTACCCTGGGAAACAATATTCAGAACCCATTTGTCCTGGGTGATCGTGTGCCAATTTTGTGAGAAAAGTGCTAGTTTTCCCCCCTAAGGGTGCTGCCAAAAGGTAAGTGCTTGGCATAGGTAGAGGAAAGTCATTGGGACTGTTTCCTATAAGGTTGTGATTTGTCTTCTGCGCCTTTGGGGGCTGAAGCACCCCACTGTTTAGGTCTGTATGAGCCTTGGGGCTGAGATCTGCCTCTTGGGCATCTGTATCTGCCTCTTTGTGGCCTGTGTGACACTGGAAAGGACCAATTTTTTGAAGGCCAGCTCCTGCTAAATCTGGGTGGCTGAACCTGTAAGAAATCCTTTACTGTCTGCATTGATTTTGCTTTATCCTCCATTTTCTTTAACACCTCTTCTGCCTTAACACCAAACAAAGTATCATGCTGTAATACAGCATCCAATAATTTTGCTTTAAAATGATCAGGTAAACTTTCATATTTTATCCAAACATGCCTTCGAATGACAGAACCTGTAACTGTGGCTCTGCAAGAAGCCTCTAATAAATCAAAAAACACATTGCAAAGTATACTTTCCCACTTGTTCAGCTGCATGCAATAAATCCTGCATTTCCTTATTTCCAGGACATTCTAAGCTTGTAAGCATTTTCTGTTTTAGCAAAGACATTAGGTACTGTTGATGTTTAAGCATGTGAAACTGGCAGTTTAAAGCCCTTACAGCTAAAGTAGCAGAAGTGTAAACTTTCTTCCCCCATCTGTCCACAGCTCTAGAATCCCTATCAGAGGGAACAGGGTTTTTTTGCAGTGGAAGCCTTGAACCCTTTGGGACCCTGAGAAATTGTTTCTGGGTCAGCAGCAGGGTTTTTATAAAGAAATTTATGAGAATCTGGGACCCTGTAGTACCCATCTGGCTTGACTGGTGCAGGGGGTAAAGAATCAGGAGACAAACTGGATTCAGAAAAAACATCAACAATATCAAGGGGGTATAGCAGGCCTGTCGAGGCAGTAAAAAAGTCTCTGAGCCTTTTCTTGATTCTGAATAATCCTGGCTCTCCCAATGGAAATGCTCCTCATGGTGCAAGGTTTCCCCAAAGATCTCAGGAGAGGCTGAAGGATAGATTCTTCAGCTCAGAGTCCATAAGGAAGAGAATACCCGTCGAAGAAATCAGAGGAAATAAACC
>NW_025057063.1:0-7403 GCF_019279795.1 Protopterus annectens | reverse complement strand
TTACAGAGGAGTGCCTGAAATCAGAGTCTCAGTCAGTTAATATTACCCTTAAGAGAGCATTCAAGGCCACTAAGATTAACACCAAAACAAAACAGGGAGGGTGGAGTGGGACTAACTGAAGAGCAGAGTCAAAACTTCCAGTTCAGTTAACTTAATATTCCTGCAACACAGTTAAAATCCAATTTGAAATACTGTACTTTTTGAAAAAAAAAAGTGCAGATAAAGTTACTTAAATTCTCTTATACGTCCAGTTGAATACAGCTAGTTCTTAGCTGAGGTTTTTAATCAGAAAATATTTCACATCAAAATTACCATTAAATAGGCAAGGACAGGAAATCGCAAGAATGTGGCTACTCCCCACACCTGTAATTACTAGCAAATAACAAAAATTCAGTAAACACAGACTAACTTCCAGTTCAGTTAATATTCCTGCAACACAGTTAAAATAAATTTAAATACTGTATTTTTTGAAATAAAAGTGCAGATAAAGGTACTTTAAATTCTCTTACTCACGTCCAGTTGAATACAGCTAGTTCTTAGCTGGCCAAAGCTGAGGTTTTAAGCAGAAGAAATATTTCACGCTGTACCACTTAAATAGGCAAGGACAGGAAATCAAAGAATGTAGGCTACGCCCTCGCCCACACCATAATTACTAGCAAATAACAAAATTCAGCAAAACACTGACTAACTTCCAGTTCAGTTAATATTCCCTGCAACACAGTTAGAAAATCAATTTAAATGCTGTATTTTTTTGGAAAAAAAAATTGCAGATAAAGGTACTTAAATTCTCTTATATGTCCAGTTGAATACACAGCTAGTTCTGGAAGCTCTGCCAAAGCTGAGGTTTTTAAGCAGAAAATATTTCCACACTGTCCTTACCACCTTTAAATAGAGGCAAGGACAGGAAATCGAAAAGAATGTGGCTACGCCCACACACTGTAATTAATACTGGAAGCAAATATCAAAATTCAGCAAACACTGACTAACTTCCGTTCAGTTAATATTCACTGCAACACAATTAAAAATCAATTTTAAATACTGTATTTTCTGAAAAAAAAGTGCAGATAAAAGGTAGCTTAAATTCTCTTACACGTCATTGGGTTGAATACAGCTAGTGCTTAGCCTGCCAATTCTGCTGTTTTTAATCAGAAAATATTTCACACTGAACCACTTAAATGAGGCAAGGACAGGAAATCAAAGAATGTGGCTACCCCACACCTGTAATTACTAGCAAAAGCAACAAAATTCAGCAAACACTGACTAACTTCCAGTTCCAGTTAATATTCACTGCAAACACAGTTAAAATCAATTTAAATACTGTATTTTTTTTTTTAAAAAAGTGCAGATAAAGGTACTGTAAATTCTCTTATACGCTCCAGTTGAATACAGCTAGATCTTAGCCGGCCAAAGCTGAGGTTTTAAGCAAAAAATATTTCACAGTGTACCACTTAAATAGGCAAGGACAGGAAATCAAAGGAATGTGGCTACCTCACACCTGTAATTACTAGCAAATAAATAAAAATTCAGCCAAACACTGACTAACTTCCAGTTCAGTTAATATTCCTGCAACACAGTTAAAATCAATTTAAATACTGTATTTTTTGAAAAAAAAAGTGCAGATAAAGGTACTTATATTCTCTTATACGTCTGAAGCCCAAGTGCTTAATCCAAAAGACTTAGAATTATAGCTACACTTTAATCAAGTTACTACCAAGCAGTAATAAATACAATTAAATACTTTAGAGAATGCCTGGATTAGTGCTCAAGTTACACAAACAAAGCTAGATCCAACAGGCCTGAATCCAGTCTATTACCACAGCAAATGAAAGCGGACCAACTTCAGTAAGAAGCAGTTCAGATATGCATGCACTATAAGCCTTTAACCAGAAATTCCCAGCTCAGAAGGGCAGAATCCAGCCTCTCCTCCCACAAGAGTGCAGACCACGAACCCTCTTAATGTAAAATAACTGGCCTGAAAGCCCAAGTGCTTAAACCAGAATTAATACTCTTTTAGAATAACAAACACTGAACCCTCAATCAGCAGTTCCCAACCTAGAAGGATGTAAGCTACCTGTTCTGCCACTACAATGCAGACCACAAACCCTCTCAGTGCAAAACAACTGGTCTGAAGCCCAAGTGTTTAAACTAAAAGGCTTAGAATGAGCTACACCAAGCAGTAATAAATACAATTGGGTATTTTTAAGATGATGCAAAAGTAAAATAAAGTAGGTAGAAACACAAGTACAGTAAAAGCAGATGAATTTTTTTTTTTTCTGAACAAGTGCTGAGATCAAAGAAACAGATTTGAGATACTGAAACTAGAAAACTGGCTAGTTATAAGAAAAAAACTAAGCTGAAAAGAGCTTCCTCCAACACAGAATGGCTTGGGGGCTCAGAAGCCTACAAATAGTCTAGACTATACCACTTAACAGGAAAGGCAGGAAACAAGCTTAATTTTTTTTCTGTTTCCCAGATGCTCTCTTTGTACACAGTAGGAGTGCCTGAAATCAGAATATGATCTCACTGCACTCAGTTGAATGAGCAAATGAGATGGGCCCAGAAGGAGTATCCAAACACAAATTTACAAGAGGGGCAGGCAGTTTCAAGGCCACTAAGATTAACACCAAAACAAAAACAGGGAGGGTGGGTGGGACTAACTGAAGAGCAGAGTCAAAACTTCCAGTTCAGTTAATATTCCTGCAACACAGTCTTATACGTCCAGTTGAATACAGCTATATATGTTTTTAGTAGCTATTTATAGGTTGCATAGGTGTTTATATTTCTTTTATATGTCTTTTCTCGGTGTTTATATATATATATATATATATATATATATATTGGTACACCTAGTTTGCTCTAGCATAGACTAGATCCAGGCCTGCTGAATCTAGCTTTGTTTATATGCTTGTTGTTTGTTTGCTTGTTATTTCCCTGGAAGCTAATTCCACCTAATACTCGGCTTCTCAGCGCTTCTGTGGATCACTAGTGATATCTGCATTGCTTACTGCACTTATTTCCTTGTTTCACTTGAAAGAAAGTTATTGTTTGTCTTGCATTTTTGCATTTCAGTTACTTGTAACACATTGCACTCAAGTTACCTGGCACTTGCTCACTAAAGCAATTATATAAGTCAGCACTAAAAATTAAAAGCACTACACCCTCACTCCCCACTGGCCCTTCATTTTCAATTATTAAGGAATTACTAATATTATTCTAGCATGTCAAAGGTCAGTTGTCAATCTCCTCTCTCCGGTCCAGCTGGTGAATCTGGGAATCTTGGAGGCAATGTTATAACTGCCTCATGTACACAGACAATCCTCTCCTCCTCCCAGATAACACAAATACTTGCGAGAGATGCAGCTATTTAGCCAAACTGGAGGCTGAGCTCTCTCAACTCAGGACTGGTAAGACCAGACAGGAGAAGAAGGCAACACCACACACACTACAAACCCACCCCCACATAATGCTCCCATACCACTAAATAAAACACAAAAACACACAAAGACATGCTGGAGGCTCTGAGTAAAAATTACCTAAACAGCAGAGGCCTCCCAAAGCAGACACCCAAACAACTGCTACCTCAAGACACCCCACAAGCAACACACCAAACCACAAAAGCAGTGTGCAAAAGCAGTCACAGCCCTTAAAGCCAAATACAACACCAAACATACTTGTCATAGGTGACTCCATAGTCAGACACACTGACGTCCCACTCACACCAGGCTGAACAAGGAGAAGGTCACAGTAAGCTGCCTATCGGAGCGCTTAGAATCCGCCACATAACACAAGCACTCGGGGTCACCCATGGCAAGTACAAATATGACACAGTCATTGTCATGCTCATGTGAAGCGACCTGAGCGCACCTCCCTGGACTACATGAAAGAGACATAGAGGAGCTCTCTGATTATGTAGCCCAGGCAAGTATGACCCTAACCTGAGCAGTATCCTTCCTTCACCAAGAATGATGCCACAATATAGAGACAAGATGATCAGCTTTAACAATTACGGCTTAATGTCTGGTGTCATTCAAAGGGATCCAGTGTCTGTCTGCCTGGGATGACATGCTTGGACAAGCCACGCTGCTTCGCATAAGGGATGGCTTGCACCTGTCACCCTGGGAGTTCCCGGATACTGGCTAAGGCTCTTGCCACCCCATAGTGCCTTTTTGAACTGGCAAAGGCTCAAATTCTAAACCTACCACCCTAGAAAACAAAAATGGGAAGAAACTGAGGGTAATGCTGCTCAATGCCAGAAGTCTAAATCTCAAAATACACGCACTTCGAGGCTCCCTTCTCAGTATGGAGAACATCGATGTCTGTGCTGTAACAACGCTGAAACCTGGTTCAAAGGCTCCTGAGAAGCACCCCGGCACTATCAGGTTTTACCTCATATCATGCGTTCCATTAAACGACCGGACCACACCACAAAAGGAGGGGTGTATCCATATTCATAAAGGATACCCACACCTCCAGGTTGGTAACAACGCATCAACGCCGCGAAGCGTAGGAAACCATCCAGGGTGCAACTAACCATAGGCAAAACTGCTCTACAAATTTGTAACATGCTACAGGCCACCTCTCAAACTCAGGAACCCCACACAGCCTTCCTGAAGACACTGGAGGGTATAAATGTATCTCCAAACACCATCATATTGGGTGACTTCAACTACCGAATATAGACTGAACATTACTCAAGCCTTCCTAACTTTCTAGCCCAACGGTTCCTGGAGTTCATAAATTCAAATGCCATGGAACAGCTAGTCACTGTTCCACGAAAGAAGAGAAAATATACTAGATCTCATTATCACAAACATGGCTGGACAAAATGCTCCACACACGGAAGTATATCCTCATTGGTGAGATCTGATCATAAAACTAATCTCACTGAAATCCACATCCGCCCCACCCCAAACAAAAAGACCACAGTGAAGAACTTCTCTAAAAGCAAACTTCACACTACTCAAGACTGGTGTGGTATCCTTCAAGGCCCCTGAGACAGTGGAAACCACAACCCAGCTGCGAAGGCCCTTACAAATGCCTTCTATGAACACCTCCAGGCCTGCATGGATCAGGCAATCCCAAATAAAACAAAGACTCTTTCCACAAAGGGCAACAGCGTCCAGTCTGGTGGACCCCAGCCATTAACAAACTTTACAATAAGAGGAGAAAGCTATTACATGATAGAAGACAAAATCCATAAAAGGGAAGTCACCCCTGATCATTATTAGTAAAAAATATCGAGGCACTCATAAAATCAACTAAGAGCCAATTTTGAGAGAAAAATTGCCATGAATTCAAAGGACAATCATAAGGCCTTTTTCAGCTATGTTAGGAACCTGGGTGGAAACTCCCCGGAGTAAATATGTAGAATTAGTCCAAAATGATACAAAAATCACTGAACCCACAGACATTGCCAACATACTGGCAGAACAGGTTCAGTGCAAACTTCACCCCCTCTCTCCCCTAAAGGAGAGATAACTATCCGGCGGAGTGTAGCCTCCCAGACATCTCAAATGCGAGGGGAAGCTGCTCTCTCTCTAAAGCTAAAAAACACACAACATCAATGGGACCGGATAGTGTCCCCGGCCATGTGCTACACGAGCTAAATGAGGAATTAAACCCGCGCACATAAGGCAGCTGTTTAATCTCAGCCTACCACAGGATATGTGCCCAAGGAGTGGCGTACGGCAACTGTGGTCCCACTCCACAAAGGCGGTGCCTCTACGGACCCTGGTAATTACCACCCCATAAGCTTAACAAGTCTAGTCTGCAAAGCTATGGAGAGGATCATAATGGAGCTCATAAACAAAGATATAGGGGACTTGCAGTCATTGGACCCCACCCAGTTTGGCTTCGTCAAGGGAAGATCATGCCTTTTGAACTTGGTCGACTTCTTTGAAACAGTCACCAAGGCCATTAATGAGGGAAAGGCAGTCCATACAGCCTACCTTGACCTTACAAGGCTACGTCACACAATACCCCACTCGGGCATTGTAGAAAAACTTTACTCAGGCTTAAAATGTAAACCCATATGTCACAAGAACTGAAGGGGACAGAACCTTAATAGGGTTAGAGTTGCTGGCTTATGTCAGACTCTCACAAGTGGTGTCCCACAGGGCTCGGTGCTTGGCCCCTATTGTTCGGCATCTACTTCAGAAGTACAGGCCAACATGGGAGGACTTTGGCTGACAAAGTTTGCAGACCACGTGTCAAACTGGGCGCCATAGTGGAAAGTGCATCATCGTGGACACAGATATCCTTCAGAAGGGACTTCCACGGAAACAGATAGCTGGTGCCAGAGCCGCTTTCAAGGCCTGAAGTTAAACGCCAAAAAATGTATGAGTCATACGCTCCCTTCGGGAAAACAAGGTAACCCCAAGCTACCATATAGGTGGCAATCCACTAGCAAAAGCACAGAAGAGGTTATCAGGGGACCTGGGGACCCAGGTTGACAGTGGCCTTTCTTTGACACTCACCGTTGCTAAAGCGTGGTTAGAAAGACCTTCCGACATCTTGCCCACCTGAACATGAAGGGATTCACATCCAAGATCTAGTGAGGTCATTGTTCCCTGTACTCTTCACTTATCAGATGTCAATGATCGAAAGTACAATGCCCCATTCAGGATGTATCTCACTCCCGACATCTGCAGCAATTGGAGAGACCCCAAAAAAGTTTCTCACCAAAGGATAAAGGGACTCCAAAATCCTGTCATGTCTGCTGCCAGATTGAAGAAACTCCAGCTCTATTCAGTCGATACTTGGAGTCTGCTCCAGAGGTGACATGTGCCTGACATGCAAGGCCATGTCCAACCCGGAATTAATGGACATGCTCCACCTCCAAAAAAAATCCAAAATCCACCAAAACCACTAGAGCAAGCGACTTAAACCTTATGCACGGATATAAATAGGGATGTGCTGGAGGGATAGATTTATCACTCAGAGAGCTCTCCCTATGCTGTGGAATAGAGTCCCGGTCCATGTGAGGCAGAGCACCTCGCTGGCTCTGTTCAAGAGAAATCTTGACCTGTGGATGGGAGATCATAGGTTTACCCCGGGAATCATCTCTGTGTCACTGCTGGACAGAGGGCACAACAAACTAATGTGGCACAATGTATTTTTTTTCGCTACTAAGGGGTGGTGTAAGCCACAAAAATTCGGGCTAGGCTTATAAATGCCTTGGGGCAGATAGCCTAGTATAAACCTATGAACCTATATATACATATATATATATATATATATATATGTGTGGGTTTACTTAGTTTGCATGAAGTTTCAGTACTTCGAAACCCACTTGGTTAATATTTTTAAAAATTAAAAATAAAATAATGTCCCCTTTTTCGCTTATTTCTCATTTAAATTTAAAATTTTTTTTTTTATCTCAATAAAAATTTCACAAAATTACT
>NW_025057062.1:0-7410 GCF_019279795.1 Protopterus annectens | reverse complement strand
TTTTTCCCCCCATGGTCAAAAGCTAATAATAGCGAACGACCACAACTTCAAAAACACCAGAACTCAAAGTTGTTATTGTGGGGTTGCACTACAGTGTAGATAGGCGTATTTACCCTTTCCTCACTGTAGTATGATCTCAGACTTGGTATATATATTTATTGGGGTGTGTGGGGGGCGCAGCCCTCCACAATTGCAATTTTGAGTTCCAGTGTTTTCAAAGTTGTGGTCGTTCGCTATTGTTAACTTTTGACCATGTGATATAGACAACCCCCCACTCCACTTACACCTTATTCTTCAACTTTCTGTTAGCTTATTTTCTGTGCTAATTTCTCCATGATCAATATAAAAATTCCCAGGGACAATGGGCATCCCTGTGTTATTCTTCTGCCTAACCATACCATGCCTAACAACCCCCAGGTTATACTAATTTGAACCATTAGTTACCATTGTAATTCACCCGATATAGTTCTTCTTTCCTCAAAACCCTTTACAGAGTCTTCATATAAGGTCCCAGTTATCTTAATCAAAAGTCTTCTGAATTTCCATGAGTTCTACTCTCCACTCCTACTGTTCCCCCACTTGCTTCCTCTTCTGTCCATTTTTGCCCATAGCTGCTCTTTTTCTAATTCATCATGTTCCTCCTGCACACCCTTAATCCTGTCCTCCTTAACCACAGGACCACAGAAACACAGGAATAGTACTAGGTAGGCAGTCATGAGGACCATAAGATGCTGAGACATATACACGTTTAAGGAGGCACAATAGTTCATACCAACGTATTCATACCTACCTACCAAGTCGAACAATGCCATGCATAATAACTTTATCTCTACCCATCCAGTCATTAATTGAAGCCTTAAAGGTAGTTAATGTAATCATTTGTTTGTCCTGTAGTGGTAACTTATTCCATAGACTGGTAATGCATTAAGAGCGTGCCCCTCCAGTGAGTTTTGTTTATTTGTTGGTGTGGATTTAGGTTCCTAGTGCAGGTGTTTGAAGATCTACTGATTTTGCAACAACACAAGTGGTTAAATAGGATTGTTTTGTTTTTCAGATCCACTGAAATCATCATCTCCTCCTCTGTTTGTTCATCTACCTATTCATTTACATCCAGCTGCTTCTGCCACAACTCTTTCTAATTCCCTTTTCTGATCTTGTTACTGTCTGCTTTTCTGTCCTCTGTATCCCATTACTTCTGTCCTCCATAGAGTCTTAACTCCATTTCTTTCTCTTCTCCTTAATCCAGTCTCCTATCTTATCCTGCCAAATGGTCACACCCTGAACCTTACCTGCTGTCTCCACAGATATGTGCTTCTACTTATTTAGCATAGTACATTTTGGTTCAGCTCAGGTAGGTCTAGTTACTATTTTTGACAATACAGTACAATCTGCTATTAACATAACATCTTCATCAATTCATGATAATTATGGATACATTGCCTGTTAATGGTCCGTCCTTGAACAGCCTGTCCATCAGAATGATTTAGCTAATTTTCCTGTACCTCATACTAACAATCCTCCTAATCCCACCAGTTAAGAAAACCACTAACCACCTTGCCCTCTCATTCCACTGTACCTACAGAATATATACTCTTGTCTTTAGACAAACCTAATTTCTAAAAATGTAATATTTCACATGCTCAATTTCTTCTTAAATTATACTATATATCAATTCCATCTGAACTCATAGATTAGCTAAAATTTACATTGCCCATGGGGGTTACCCCTCCTCTATATTAACATCTGCCTAGTATTCTCATAAATAAAACATGCCCTTCAATACTTTTTCCATATGAGAACTATCCTTCAGTTGCCCATAACATTAAAGTCTTACCTGAGTCTTTGGTCTGAATTTCTTCCATTTCATCTTATTCTTCACTCCTTGTTACATCCATCCTTTCTGCCATCCTTACCCATTCACCATCAAAAACAATAAACAGTGAAGCAAAATCAGCCTCCCATCCATGTGTTACTTGTCTTACAGTGTCTGAGCCTGGTATAAGCCTGGTATACCTTTCATAAGTCAACTAGTTACTGATGTGGCTTCCATCTGAATGGGTCTGTCCAAGCTCTGTCCCTCCTCCTCTGCTCATGGTAAGTCAGGATCCACATCTTCCACCAGTCCACTCTATTCTTCTATCAACTCCTACTCCACTAAGTCACTTTTGCTGGATCACTGCAGTCTCCTCCTTTTTGTTTCACATCTCTTTAAGGGCACAGAGTGTCATGAAGAGGCAATGTATGAGCTGGGTTAAATTGGTAACAGTCAGTGCACTTTATCAGGTTACACAGTGTCCTGAATTGGTAAATTAGTAGAAAATGACCAATGCCACAGATGACTTCTTAGATTTCAGAAGAAAGGAGAAGGAGTTGTGAAAGTGCCTTGCCTGATTTATGAGATCCAACAGGATGAGTAGAGATGATTTTTAAGAATAATTCCTCTGTAAACAAAAGCCGTGTAGCATTTACATTTGTACGGATACAATCTTTACATTAGTAATTAAGAACTGAACACACACACAAGGAAATCCTTGATTTAATTAATTGTTTGAAAGATGTTAAGATAATTGGTAAATATTTATATATTTACAAAATTATATATTTATGCATTTATATAAACTGACCATTGCCTTGTTCATAAGGTAAAAACAGACTTCTGGAATGTGACACAGACTCAACATGGTTGAAGTGTGAGGTGAAGATGAAAAATGTGTTGTTTCTTAAAGAATTTTTATAAAACAGGCCCCATTGTGACACAAGATTGCACATGTTAAAATGTCTGCAATCCCAGAGGAACCTTACTGCAGCAGGACCCTTTGCTTTGCATGATACCATAGAAGATGCCTGTATATCTTTAGTAATTTGTCCATAACATGGACTGAGGCATGTGTGACCCTACATGAAATGCTCTATTCCTTCAGTAATTTCACTATCACAGAGCCACAGTGCTGTCGTAGTACCAGGGACCATCAGGTAGTGGCTGAGGAAGAAAGTAAGTGTGGAGTCCACCATTTATACTTGGCTTTGCTAAAGAAGGAACTTCTGAAGTCTGCCCAGTGTTTGAATCTCAATTAAGCAACACGATTTACCTATAACTCTACAAGCCCATGCATGCAGATTATTTTCAGGTACGATCTGGAACAGATGTGCATTATCAAGACGAACATCGCAATGATCACGGTGCGAATATTTTTGCATTAGGTAGAACGAACATCACAATCTGATTGCAGATGTGCGCATTGGGTAGAACGAACATCACGGCCAAGTCTGATTGCAGATGTGCATTAGGTTTGAACAGACATCCCAATGATCTGATTGCAGATGTGCATTAGGTAGGAGAAGACATCATAATGATCTGATTGCAGATGTGCATTAGGTAGAACCATCTGATTTGATTGCAGATACCATGCATTAGGTAGGTGAACATCACACTGAATCTAGTTAACTAGATGTGCGTAGGTAGAACGAACATCTGATCTGATTGCAGATGTGCATTAAGGTAGAACAGACATCCACAATGATCTCTGATTGCAGGTAGCGCATTAGGTAGAACGAACATCACAATGATCTGATTGCAGATGTGCATTAGGTAGGAGCAGACATCACAATGATCTGATTGCAGATGTGCATTAGGTAGGAGCAGACATCACAATGATCTGATTGCAGATAAATGCATGGTAGGAGCAGACATCACACTGATCTGATTGTAGATGTGCGTGGGTAGAACGAACATCTACAATGTGATCTGATTGCAGATGCGTGCATTAGGTAGAACAGACATCACAATGATCTGATTGCAGATATATAGGTTAGAACATCACAATGATCTGATTGCAGATGTGTGCATTAGGTAAGGGTGAGCATCACAATGATCTGATTGCAGATGTGTGCGTGGGTAAAGACTTGAACATCACAATGATCTGATTGCAGATGTGCATTAGGTAGGAGCAGATATCACAATGATATTATTGCAGATTTGCATTAGGTAGGAGCAGACATCACAATGATCTGATTGCAGGTGTGCATTAGGTAGGAGCAGACATCACAATGATCTGATTGCAGATGTGCATTAGGTAGGAGCAGACATCACAATGATCTGATTGCAGATGTGCATTAGGTAGGAGCAGACATCACAATGATCTGATTGCAGATGTGCATTAGGTAGGAGCAGACATCACAATGATCTGATTGCAGATGTGCATTAGGTAGGAGCAGATATCACAATGATCTGATTGCAGATGTGCCGTGATGGGAGCAGACATCACAATGATCTGATTGCAGATGTGCATTAGGTAGGAGAAGACATCACAATGATCTGATTGCAGATGTGCATTAGGTAGGAGCAGACATCACAATGATCTGATTGCAGATGTGCATTAGGTAGGAGCAGATATCACAATGATCTGATTGCAGATGTGCATTAGGTAGGAGCAGACATCACAATGATCTGATTGCAGATGTGCATTAGGTAGGAGCAGACATCACAATGGTCTGGTGCGGTGTACGTGGGTAGAACGAACATCACAATGATCTGATTGCAGATAGGCATTAGGGAAGACATCACAATGATCTGAGTGCAGATGTGTGTGTGCATTAGGTAAAGACGAACATCACAATGATCTCTACAGTTGCAGGTGTGCGTAAGTAGGAGCAGATATCACAATGATCTGATTGCAGATGTGCATTAGGTAGAATGAACATCACAATGATCTTGTGCAGTGTGTGCGTGGGTAAGAACAATTTATCTATGTGATCCTGATTGCAGATGCGTGGGTAGGAGCAGACATCACAATGATCTGATTGCAGATGTGCATTAGGTAGGAGCAGACATCACAATGATCTGATTGCAGATGTGCATTAGGTAGGAGCAGACATGGCAATGACCTGATCCCACACTGTAATCAATGTCTGTGTAGTTGGGGAAATCTTAAGGAAGAAAATGTCTTCCTTCTGTGTTTTGTATGATGGCAGCACCTGATGTATTTCCTGTTTAAGATAATTTTGGAGGGAGCTGCTGGTCTGGGGTCCCTGACTTCTTTTTCTGAAGAGGAGAAGTATCCCTCTGATACATTGGGAAACTACATCACAAGTGTAAGCTGACCTCATATAGTCTGGGACCATGGAATGGAGAACTTTGCAATGATTAAGAGGCCAGAAAAATCTGCTTTGTGGGGTTCTGTGGATGTCCAACCCCCAGTAAAGTTAAAAATATCTGCAGAATAATGTGCATTATTTATTTTATATATCTGTTAAATGGACAACCTGAGAACCATTACCTTTTTAAGTGACTTGCTCATTCACACAGTGAGTAAATGGAGAGGAAGCAGAAGGAATTGAACCTGTACCGTTGACTACAGGAAGCAGCATATTTAACTAACAACCGAATAATTACTGCTCTTCTACCTGCATCCAGCTACATTCTCTGAAGCCAGATAAAACCAACTGCAAGACCATGCCTTTGAATATTAGAACTAACATTGTACTATTGGTAAAATGAACAATGGAAACAATTTATGTTTTGTTTCTGACAGATTTTTATGAGTTGCATCAGCTAAGACTTACTTAAATTGGATTTGCTGTTATTGCAAGTTATGAAATGTTGTAGTGTCAGAGCAGAATAATCTAGAACAGTGACACACAGCACCATAATCCTAGTTTTGGAAGTATTAAGCTTAAACCTGTTACAGAATAACAATCAACTCATGGATAATTTTTAAATCACCCGATAATGAGTTTGCACTCACCTTTCACACCAGAGACAAGGAAAGCAGAGTGGCTGTCCCCAGCAAAGTAACGATTTTAGGTGCCTCATTCTAACTGGGTCAGCTAGGGACCCTGTAAACATGATCTACAATAACAGATCTAAAACTAAGCCTTAGAGCACTGTATATGCCACAGAAAAAAGGCTACAGCTATGAAGTTCTAATGCCATCCTGTGAACGCATTATGATATGTAAGAGGCCAACCAGTTCAGGACAGTAGAGAAGTGACCATAGAAAGATCAAAGCTGCTTAATTAGAATTCATGATTAACAGCATGTAATGCTGCTAAGAGATTCAACTATGGTCAGTACAGAATAAATATGTCGGTGTTTCACTGTAAGTAGATCATTAAGAATCTGAATAAGGACAATTTCATTGCTTTGGTAAACACAAAAACTGGACCATTTTGAATTTCTGAGGTCATTACACATGATTCAAACTATTGCTTGGCTTTGTCTTAATAACTCTACTAAAAGGAGCAGGGTTAAGCAAGTGATAATTATCACAACTGAAATTTGAAGAAGGATGACAGTAATGTAGCCTCTTTAAAATAAATTAAGTTTTTACAAGGAGGATTCCAAGAGAAGATAAATAGCTAAGACCCTCAACAGGTGGCATTACCTTCAGGGACATGGGTACAATGTACATATTGTAGTAAGCATGCCTGAAACTAAAGAAATGAGCTTACCATAAGCAGGAACGGAAAGCTGAGGCCTAAATGTGTCCCTCATTCTATCACAATTAAAGTGTTAGTAATATTAATCATTTCTTTACAGTCACTTCTCTTCTTTATCACATTTATTTAATTCTATCACACAC
This sequence comes from Protopterus annectens, assembly GCF_019279795.1. Lineage (NCBI taxonomy): Eukaryota > Metazoa > Chordata > Ceratodontiformes > Protopteridae > Protopterus > Protopterus annectens. Next base: position 829 of record NW_025057062.1, on the reverse strand, counting down.
TCTCTAAAGAACCTTTTAACTCTCTTCTTTTAAAATCAAAAATGTTAGCATTTATTGCAAATAAATACATTTTCTTTTGCATATACTATTTACAATTTAAGTTATGTCTTGACTATAAATGATTAAATCAAAGAGTAAAAAGGTCACACAGACAAACCAATTATTAAAAACATCAAGAAAAACCTAGCCAAGCTAGAAGTTTCACTAATGCGAGATGTAAACCTGCCTCAGGAATAGAAGCCATGTGGTATATATGCAGATGACCCCTTAAGGACATCAAGTATTTCAGCTATATGGCTTGTGACTGTCCATGACTTTTTACTTTTTACTTTTTTAAGTCTTTACGGACACATTCAGACCAATAAACCCAAACCCCACTAGCTGTGAAAATGAATTTGGCGCTATTGTGTCAACACAGTACAATTAGATTGTTTTGCCAACAGTCACAAAACACAAAAAATCATGGACATTCAAAAGCCAAATACCTGAAACACTCGATGTCCTTAAGGTGTTATTTCCACATATTCCATGGGCCTCTATTACAGAAGGTTTAAAGTCTCACTATAAATAATTGTATATGGTTGTATATTATAATCTAACTGTGTTTCTACTTAATATGTTAAGGTTGTTTTGTTTATTGGTGAATTCTAGGCTAACTTTTCTGAAGGGACATTTTAAGCTTTGCCCCGCCAGCAATCACAGTCCAGACTGAAATACTGTACCTTGCTTGTGTCTATATATGAGGTGACCCTAACAATTGCAGCCCACCCCCAATAGTCCAGTTCTATTATCCCAGGCTGAGACTGAAATCGATCATACATGATCAGAT
>NW_025057061.1:0-8974 GCF_019279795.1 Protopterus annectens | reverse complement strand
TGGGGAACATCCCTATGTGAAATTTTTGCTGGTCATTTTTGGGTAACACCCCTATGTAAAACCAGGGGGTTTTTTGTCACTTGCATGGGTAACATCCCTGTATGACAGTGCTGTCACTTGCATGGGTAACATCCCTATATGACAGAGCTGTTACTTGTGTGGGTAACATCCCTATATGACCGTCCTGTCATTTGTATAGGTAACATCACTATATGACAGTGCTGTCACTTGTGTGGGTAACATCCCTATATGAAAGTGCTGTCATTTGTGTGGGTAACATCCCTATATGACAGTGCTATCATTTGTTTGGGTAACATCCCTATATGACAGTGCTGTGACTTGTATGGGTAACATCCTTATATGACAGTGCTGTCATTTGTGTGGGTAACATCCCTATATGACAGTGCTGTCATTTGTGTGGGTAACATCCCTATATGACAGTGCTGTCATTTGTGTGGGTAACATCCCTATATGACAGTGCTGTCATTTGTGTGGGTAACATCCCTGTATGACAGTGCTGTCATTTGTGTGGGTAACATCCCTATATGACAGTGCTGTCACTTGCATGGGTAACATCCCTATATGACAGTGCTGTCATTTGCATGGGTAACATCCCTATATGACAGTGCTGTGACTTGTATGGGTAACATCCCTGTATGATATTGCTCTGACTTCCATGGGTAATATCCCTGTATGGCAGTGCTATCCCTGCCATGATTAACATCCCTATATGGCAGTGCACTCACTTCCATGGTTAACATCCCTATATGACAGTGCATTGACTTCCATGGGTAGCATCCCTATATGACAGCACTCTGACTGCCATGGGTAACATCCTTATAAGACAGTGCTCTGACATGTGTACACTTGATAATTATATTACATTTTATTTTAATACATAAATAATAAGACAATATAAATAAATAAATAATTGAAATATATCCAAAATAATGTATGTGGATATATATATATATATATATATATATATATATATATATATATATATATATATATATATATATACATATATGTATATATATATATATATATGTAATAAATACACACGTGTTAGTAATATATAAAGTTAATGTGTACAATAAAGGATGATATAAATTCATGTTTAAAATATTCTTATATAAAATGTTTAAAATAATTAGAAATACTCCATCCATGAGAAATTGTTGTTATAAATTAACTGGCAATACGTTGTATTTATATTGTATTTATAATACTGTTATAATCACTCATATTTTGCCATGGCAGGTGGTTCAAAACAATCATCTTTCCAAGTTCTTTAATCTTAAAATACATTTGATGGAAGTCATCTCATTAATACCAGGGAATTGGTTGGTGGTCAGGCTCACTGCTATATAAGTTCTTTTTTTCAGCCCCACCAATGGTTCATAATTCTCCTAGGCCTTTCTGGACTCGGCCCACACTACTTAAACAGTGTTCTCAAAGGTATTACTATGTCTCATAATGCATTTTCTAACTTTCCTTTTATTAATGCTGTATATGTGTTCATATGCCATGCAGGCCTTCCTATCAGTTTTACCAATGTAGAAGGCTGCACACACGTATTACTCTGGGTCAGGTAGACAAGTTGTCAACTACTACAATTGAACTTCTTCTTTATTCTATAGGTAGTATTTTTTAGTGTAAAAGTACCACCTTCCTCTATATATTTACAATAGTTACAACTATTACATTTGTACATTCCTACAGTAGATGGTATATTGTAACTTTTTAGTTGTAAAAGGTCCTTAAAGTTTGGTCCCCTTTTATAAATAATTTTAGGTTTTTCAGGTAATGAACCTCGTATTTGATTGTCAGTTGTTAATAAATGCTGCCTCTTGCGGCCAGGATGTGTTCTTGAGAATAGCCGTATCCTGGGCATCTAAGTTGAAGCTAGTAATAAAACTACAAGTGTATTGAAGTTTCACTTCAATTGAAGCTTCTCTTGCTATCTGTTGGTCATCCAAGTACAATTTACTCAGGAGTGGAACATAAATACATTCCCCTCTCTTATTTTTGACTTCAGTTAATATATTTTGTATGAACTCATAGGGATATCCCCTTTGTAGGAAAAATCTTTCCAACAAATCACATTCTTTTAAGAAGTCACTGTTTCTTGTTGTCATCCTAGCTGCCCTAACCAATTGGCCTTTCACTACGGCCTTTTTCTGGTGAATTGGGTGGCAGCTGGAGAAATGTAGGAACATATTTGAATATGTCTCCTTCCTGTAGATAGAAGAAATGTAACTACTACTCACATATTCTTTACTTAAATTAACGTCTAAGTAGTCAATAGATTTTTTATCATATTTAAATGTAAATTCAAGAAACTGTGTACTTGTGTTAAACAACACCATTAAGTCGTCAATCTCGTTTACAGTGCCATCATACAACAAGAAAATGTCATCGAGAAATCTAGTATAGAAAAGTATTTTGTCCTTTAACCTAGCATTATTTATTACTGTGTCTCTTTCCCAGAAAGCCATCACTAGATTGGCTATACTGCCACCGCATGGTGACCCCATAGCTACTCCAATCATCTGATGATATATTTCTTTGTTAAATAAAATAAAATTATATGACAATACAATATCAATTAACTCAGTAATCAATTGTATTTCACTGGTTGGTGCACCTAAGGCTCTCATCATCTCGGTGACCCATTCAATAGCTATACCATGAGGTATACATGAATAGAGATCTTTAACGTCAATTGTGACGAAATAAGCAGAATTAGAGAAAGGCAAATTATGAATAGCCTTCAAAAAGGACCATGAGTCCTTAGAAATTTGCTTTTCCATTTTAATGTACTTTTGTACTATTCTATCTACCACTTTTGAACACGCATATGTCATACTATTCCTGCCGTCTACCAAGGGTCTCATAGGTGGGTTGTTTAAACTCTTATGTACCTTTGGTATACCAAACAATACCGGCATTTTAACATTAGTTTGCCGAAGGTATGTGTATATATCGCTGTCTATTCTATTCTCAATAAACAGTTCTTCATATAGCCCCTTTTTAATCCTACCTATGTGGGTTATATTCCATCTCCTTCCTCTCATGATTTATGTGTGTCTCCCTGCAAAATTAAATCCATTTTTTCATCATAGTCACTGTTAAACATCAAAACTAATCCGCCGCCCTTATAGGGTTTCATAACCCGTATAGGGGCTTGTTTCAACAAATTCAATAATTCTCTTTCCTCTTTTGTAACATTATACTTGTATGTATGTTTAACTTCCTTTAAATACCTAAAGTCCATCTCCATTATTTTTTCAAATAGGAGAAGTGGATGAAGCGGGGGGGTTATAGACACTAGATACAAAATAGTCAGATTTTTCACTGAAGTCGCTACCCATCAACAATGTTAGATTCAGCTTCCTAACAAAGATTTTTAAATCAATCAGTGTGTTTGCCATATTAAAAACAGTTGATGGAACAAAGGTGTATCCTTTGCTTAACAATTCTACAATCTCTTCACAAATGTTCAAACTTGTATAATTAAAAATGTTAAAATCAGCTTTGGAATTAGTGATAACAGTACATTTTACACAGTCATCAATTGAGTATGAGGGAGCTGGTATATCTATTACCACTTCCTCCTCCTGTTCCTCGTTACTCTCTTGTTCTGTTGCCTCATACTCGAGGCTTGCCCCTGAAAATTTTGTTTCCTCGTATTATTCTGTTGTTGTTCAATAAATACACCATTATTATTAGTGCCAGAGTCTCTAAAGTCAGCATGTCCATAATTACCAGTCTGTTGTGCCAATCTCTCACTTCTTCTGTTGGTATTATTAGAGTTTGGCGTTGATTCCAACTGTGGGGTAGTAACATTTTCCCCTTCCTGTCTATCAGAACCAGCTTGTATGTCATGTTGTCTTCCCATACTTTGACCATTAGGCATTATATTTGCTGATTGTGATGGTCGTGGGTAAGCCTTACCCTCACCATAATCTTTAAGGTCTCTATTAATTTTCTTAGTTTTGGTTAGGTTCATTTTTGATAGGTGTTCATCAATACTTGAGAAACACCTATCATATTCAAACTGGTATCTTGAAAAGTCAATGTCATTTTTAATGACATTATCTAATGTCTCTAATTCTCCCAATAACGTGTCAACCATTTCTTGATAAAATGTACAAAACACTTCTAGTAGCTCAAGACCTTGCTTGTCAAACAAGGTAATTAAAGCAGAATGAAATGCAGAGCCTTCTACCAGGCCCGTTGGAAATTGCCAATGTCTGAGCCCTTTAGGTACGATTTTTAGCTTTATACATTCTCTAAAATAAGCTATTTCTAATTGCAATTTACGTACCTTAAATAGCTTCTCATCAAAGCTATTTAATTTGGCATTAATGTGATTGCTTCCCGCTTGTTACGACAAAACCAAGTTGTCTTGTTGTAAACCGTTGAAAACAAACAACCTAGAAATCCAGGCAGAAAGGGGTTGTGCTCTCCTTTGACCAGGCTCACTTAAAGCAGCCCTCACTGAATTATCGCCTCTTCCGCCTAACGGCACCGCTCCGTTAGGACTTTGTACTCCATCTGCATTTGATGTTAACGCTGTTGTGTACAATGCCCATTCGGGTCTTTCAACTACTGCCATCGTCGCCGTCTGAGTAGATCGATTGGCATCATCTAACCGCTGTGATAATCTATCCACTTTTTGCGTTAATAACTCAATTAATGCTGTAAGGTTTCCTTCGCTGTCATTAGAGTCTGTAGCGGAAACAGAGCCACTCGCTGTTGCTGGATCCATAAAATAACTGCCAAACAAGTCCAGACAAAAAGACAAACTGTAGAAAAGAAAGCCAGCAAAACGAGAGGTCTTCAAGTTCCACTAGACCTTTATTTAGATAAAACTTTAAGTGTGTTAATAAGCATACACTTTTCGGTGCACTAAAATCACGTCAACTTCTTCAGAAGAACAGCGAGCATTTCATTTGCTAGCTCCTTATATACCCATAATGTCATAATCAATTAATCACTTAAATAATCAACCAACACATACATTTTCCTAAACGAAGACATATCCTACATCTGCAAGCACTAAAAATCTCTGTAAATCTTTAGAGAATTTTATTTACATGCAGTGACAGCGTTTACACCAAAATAAATATATATCGTATTTGACTGTTTCATATTGATAGAAGTTACAGTCCACACTGCTAGAATTTAATAAAACAAAACATTAGCTATTATTTAATAGAAGAGGTAATTCAGCAAGTGTATTAGACAAATAATAAAATAGTAAAATAGTAAATTAGTGGAACCCTTAATATCCTGCTGTGGGGCCTAAGTGCTCAAGTATTTAACTATTATATTATTAATATTGTTATAATACAACTTAACATCTCATAAAAACTTTTTAATTGTTAAATAGTTTTAATCATAAATTTAATCATATGTGCCCTCACGCATAATAAAGGCACTACTTTCAAATAATGTTTTTAAGTGTCAAATCGCCAACATAATTTAAAGTTAGCGTTTAGTAAACATGTAAAATTAAATATCTGAAGTAGGCAAACCCGTAACCCCTAGATGGTAAAAATATATGTTTATTCTATTTTAAAACATTAAAACCTGTAAAAGAATGTGATTTGTTGGAAAGATTTTTCCTACAAAGGGGATATCCCTATGAGTTCATACAAAATATATTAACTGAAGTCAAAAATAAGAGAGGGGAATGTATTTATGTTCCACTCCTGAGTAAATTGTACTTGGATGACCAACAGATAGCAAGAGAAGCTTCAATTGAAGTGAAACTTCAATACACTTGTAGTTTTATTACTAGCTTCAACTTAGATGCCCAGGATATTAAGAACATCCTGTACAAGAACTGGCATTTATTAACAACTGACAATCAAATACGAGGTTCATTACCTGAAAAACCTAAAATTATTTATAAAAGGGGACCAAACTTTAAGGACCTTTTACAACTAAAAAGTTACTAACATATACCATCTACTGTAAGGAATGTACCAAATGTGGCTAGTTGTAACTATTGTAAATATATAGAGGAAAGTGGTACTTTTACACTAAGAAATACTACCTATAGAATAAAGAAGAAGTTCAATTGTAGTAGTTGACAACTTGTCTACCTGGCCAAATGTACAATGTGTGCAGCCTTCTACATTGGTAAAACTGATAGAAGGCTGCATGAAAGAATATATGAACACATATACAGCATTAATAAAGGAAAGTTAGAAAATGCATTAGCAAGACATATTAATACCTTTGAGAGACACTGTTTTAAATTCATGGTCATAGACCAAGTCCCAGAAGACCCTAGAGGAGGATATGAACCATTAAGGCTAGAACGAAAAGAACTTATATGGCAATTGAATACAAATGCCAACCAATTCCCTGGTATTAATGAGATGACGTCCATCAAATGTATTTTAAGATTAAAGAACTTGGAAAGATGATTGTTTTGAACCACCTGCCATGGCAAAATATGAGTGATTATAACAGTATTATAAATACAATATAAATACAATGTATTGCCAGTTAATTTATAACAACAATGTCTCATGGATGGAGTATTTCTAATTATTTTAAACATTTTATATATAAATATTTTAGACATGAATTTATATCATCCTTTATTAAAATACACGTGGCACTTTTTATATATTACTAACATGTGTGTATTTATTACATATATATATATATATATATATATATATATATATATATATATATATATATATATATATATATATATATATCCACATACATTATTTTGGATATATTTCTATTATTTATTTATTTATATTGTCTTATTATTTATGTATTTAAATAGAATGTAATATAATTATGAAATGTACACAAAGATTAATATTAATTTTATAAATATACAGCTTTGGTAATTTTTTGGTAACTTTTTGAAAATAGATACTATTAGATACCATTAGATATATTATCTAATATTATTAGTTTTAATATGTTCGACAACGATAACAGTACGATATGAATAAGAATCCATTAGGCGAGGATTACGTGCACGAATTGTGCTAATAACTCGCATTATTCAAAAAAACTTTTTTACACCAAGTATATCACTGGCACTTTATATTGTTTAAAATAGGTCCATAAAAATAGTGGACTATTACAGGTTTTAATGTTTTAAAATAGAATAAACATATATTTTTACCATCTAGGGGTTACGAGTTTGCCTACTTCAGATATTTAATTTTACATGTTTACTAAACGCTAACTTTAAATTATGTTGGCGATTTGACGCTTAAAAACAGTATTTGAAAGTAGTGCCTTTATTATGCGTGAGGGCACATATGATTAAATTTATGATTAAAACTATTTAACAATTAATAAGTTTTTATGAGATGTTAAGTTGTATTATAACAATATTAATAATATAATAGTTAAATACTTGAGCACTTAGGCCCCGCAGCAGGATATTAAGGGTTCCACTAATTTACTATTTTACTATTTTATTATTTGTCTAATACAGTTGCTGAATTACCTCTTCTATTAAATAATAGCTAATGTTTTGTTTTATTAAATTCTAGCAGTGTGGACTGTAACTTCTATCAATATGAAACAGTCAAATACGATATATATTTATTTTGGTGTAAACGCTGTCACTGCATGTAAATAAAATTCTCTAAAGATTTACAGAGATTTTTAGTGCTTGCAGATGTAGGATATGTCTGTTTAAACATTTTGGAAAATTTATGTGTTGGTTAATTATTTAAGTGATTAATTGATTATGACATTATGGGTATATAAGGAGCTAGCAAATGAAATGCTCGCTGTTCTTCTGAAGAAGTTGATGTGATTTTAGTGCAACGAAAAGTGTATGCTTATTAACACACAAAGTTTTATCTAAATAAACGTCTAGTGGAACTGGAAGACCTCTCGTTTTGCTGGCTCTCTTTTCTACAGTTAATATCCCTATATGACAGTGCTGTCATTTGTGTGGGTAACTTCCCTATATGACAGTGCTGTCATTTGTGTGAGTAAGATCCCTATATGACAGTGCTGGGTTACTTGCATGGATAACATCCCCATATGACAGTGCTGGGTTACTTCCAGGAAAATCACATATGACAGTGCTGTCATTTCAGTGGGAAATAACTTCCTATATGACAGTGCTGTCATTTGTATGGGTAACATCCCCTATGAGAAAGTGCTGTCATTTGTGTGGGTAAAATCTCGCTTTATATGACAATTACTTGTCATTTGTGTGGATAACTTCCCTATATGAGAGTGCTGTCATTTGTAAGGGTAACATCCCTATATGACAGAACTGTACTAATTGTGGTAACATCCCTATGTGACAGTAAAGCTGTCATTTGTGCATGTAAAATCAAAATCCTATATGACAGTGCTGTTATTTGTGTGTGGGTAACATCCTATATGTTTTTGTCATTTTATAATAATCTTTATATGACCAGTGCTGTCATTTGTGTGAGTAACATCCTATATGACAGTGCTGTTTTCATTTGTCGTTGCTTTATCTCTATGAACCAGTGCTGTCTTGTGTGGGGTAACATCCCCTATATGACACAGTGCGCTGTCATTTTTGTATGTCAGTAAGCATCTCTATGTGACAGTGCTGTCACTTGCATGGGTAACATCCCTGTATGACAGTGCTGTCACTTGCATGGAAATAACACCCTATGTAATGAAGCTGTCACTTGTGGGTAACATCCATATATGACAGTCGTGTCATTTGTATGGGTAACATCCCTATGTGAAAGTGCTGTCATTTGTGTGGGTAACATCCATATGTGACAGTGCTGTCATTTGTGTGGGTAACAACCCCATGGCCTGTCCCATTATTTGTATAGGGTAACATCCCTATATATGACAGTGCAAGTTGCCATTTAGTTTTGGGTAACATCCCTATGAAGGACAGTGCTTGCCTGGCTTGTGTGGGTAACATCCTTGTGTGAAAGTGCTGTCATTTGTGTGGGTAACATCCCTATGA
>NW_025057060.1:0-7543 GCF_019279795.1 Protopterus annectens | reverse complement strand
ATATATGTGTATATCATATATATATATATATATATATATATATATATATATATATATATATATATATATATATATTTCACTGAATTTCAATTCACCCTCAAAAAATTGCAAACTCAGTTCACTGAAACTCATTTCACTGAATCCCACATTTCACTGAATACAAGTACTGTTGGGCAAATAAAATGTATATCTTTTCTCCCACTGTGGTCACGATGGGTTATATATAGTTGGTGGGGGCTGTTGAATTTGTAGGGTATTGCCCCACCTGTAGCTTTTGCTGTTATGAATCTCATTTCACTGGCTAACAATATAAAAACCAAAAGTAGGTGAGGGGGTTGTCGGCCACCCCCAACTAAATATCTGCTCCAGGATCCTGCAGTGGGAAACATATGCATTTGTTGCCCAGCAATTGCCCATTCAGTAGTAGTTCAGTAAAATATTTCAGTGATTTTTCAGTAATTTGAGGTTTCAACAATTGGTGTGAGTGTTTTTGAAAATTCAGTGAAAGGTTTGATGAATCAAAAATGAACATATATATATATATATATATATATATATATATATATATATATATATATATATATATATATATATATATATAATACATCTATCCAGCCTCCAAAAGATAAATCCAAGCCAAGTGTAAAGAAGTTTGATGAGCTAACAAACCAACTAAAACACAGGTCGGTTTTAAACTCTGGCGATCCTCAGTGTGTATCATTATACAGCAAGGACCCAGTTTCATCATGAAACATCAACATCATTGGCCAAATTTAAAGATGCATTTAGTTTTAAATTTTCATTAAGTTTACATATCAGTGTTGCTAACACGCTCCCTGTATATAGATACTTACAAATTACAAATCTTATACGCCAATAAAACAGTTACAAAAACACCCTCAAACATTCTATATACAAAATAAATAACCAAAACACCACATTTAAAGAGTCCCCCACTAATATGACTAAGGAACTCAAGAACAGTCAAATTACATTCAAATGGAGTGAGATAAACAAAAAATAAACATAAATACTCTACCCAAGAACCACCACCTAATCTCACAAACCTCATATATTATCAGTCCTCTCAAAAAACTATTGATTACAAAATGATCGTGTAAAGACAAAGAGCAAAATTCCTCACAAATGATTAAATATACATATACATTATATATTTATAACATATACATAAATAAATATATATCAAAGGAATTTATTTGATAGCTCTTTATGTATTATTACGTATCTGGAAAGCGGCAGAGTGTGTAACATACCATTACACACTCCGTCCATTTTACTGTCAATATTTCCTAGTTATATTTTCTACCAATGATCATTCGAACCGGGTTTAATAATAAAGCCCCAAGTTGACAATCCATCTTCTTTCCTTTCTGCGTTAATATTTGGTGTCTATGGATTTATCATTAGTGTTTTGCATAACCACCATATCAAGCTTTCCTATAAAATGAAGTCGCTGTATTATGTACCATTTGTATGTTTGTAATAAAGCACTTCTAGATCTCTGACATTACTAGTATGTCGCTAATACGAAGGGCTATTCTTTGTTTAAATACACAAGAGGTCTGCCCTACATAAAATGCGCCACATTGGCAAACTGCCATATAAACAATCCAAGAACTATTGCATGTGATAAGATATCTTATGTCAAACACCTTTTTGGTGTTGACAGAAGTAAATGATTAAGTTTTGCCCATGACTTTGCAATACTTGCATGTTCCACAAAATGTGCAACCCACAGAGCTAGCCTGGATAGATTTATATGTTATACCTTTTTTGAATGAGGAAAAATGCTGTCCTATACTCTTACCCCTTCTGTATCCAAAATGACACTCTTGATCAACATAATTAGTAAAAAATACATCTGAATGTAAAATATGCCAGTGTTTAGCCAATATGTTCTTAACATTAAATGTGTTACTACCATATGTAGTAATAAACCTTATATATTGACTATCCACCCTTTGTTCCTGATCAATCAATAATCTCAATCTATCCATTTCACTGGCTTTCCTATACGCTTGCATAACATGGCACTTTTTATAACCTCTACTAATAAACCTATTTTGCAAATCCAAGGCCTGCGTCTCATACATGCTAGTTTTAGAACATATCTTCCTAACTCTTTGAAATTGAGATCCGGGTATGTTTTGGATAGTGTGGGGGGATGTGCAACTGCTGGCATACAAGAAACCATTTTTGGAAAGTGGTTTCCCTATGTAATTGATTTGTAAACAAAAATCCATCTATAGACTTACCAACTTTAACATCCAAAAATTCCACTGTTTCTTGACTGATATCACCTGTAAATTTAATCCCACATGGATTCCTGAGATTAAGATATTGCACAAATCTTTGCCAGTCATGCATGTCTGTCCCCCATACCCAACAATCATCCAGGTATCTCCAGCCACATTACAAGTTGTGGTTTAAAGTCATCAATGGGCATAACATATATCATGTATATTCGGCTTCCAAATGCCCCCATAAACAGGTCAGCATAAGATTAAAGGCGAAAGTAGCCCCATTGCTGTCCCTTTTCTTTGACCTGTAAGTACCATTGATTATTAAAGGTGGAAAGCATTATGTTCTAATACCAACTTAAGCAACTGGATCAAAAACTGTTTCTCTTGTGTGCTGTACATTCCAGATTGTTGCATCCAAAATCACATGCCATAATCCTCCAGTATGTGGTATACTAGTATACAAAGATTGTATGGGAATCCTTTATATAAGTGCTTAAATATTCATCAGCTTGAAATTTCTAAATTTTCAATTAAAGATAAAAAATTGTTGAGTATCCACGGATCCTAAGCTGTAATTTGGACCAACAATTTTTTAATTTAAACTCTAAATATTCAGAAAGAGGTTCTGTCAAGAACCCCTTCCTGCCACTATGGATTAGGTAGCCTGAGAGTTAATCAATCTCTTATGGATGCTTAGGAACCATATGTAAAAAATATTGTGAACTTCTGGATGGTCCCAACCTGAAGTTGTGTTTTAAGTTGCAGGCAAAGTAACCCTGTAACTTGCGTTTCACATAAGCTTCACATAGAAAACCCATCTATCTTGTTTTTGATATTCAAGGGTAGGATCACTGCTTAAAGCTAAATAATATTCTGTGTCAAACAGCAATTGTCTATATGCTTCTGCCATGTATTGTTGTTTATCCCAAATAACACAGCCCCTCCTTTGTCTGCACCCACTATAATTATATTAGGGTTACCTCATAAGCCTTTCAAGCGCCTTTCTTTCTCCATAGTTGTAAAAATTTTGGAAGCCGGGCAAAAACCTTAGATAGATTTAAGTGCAGATCTTTTTAACACTAATTGTTCAAAAATTCTAATGAATGCTGTGATATGGGGGCACAAATGGGTGTGATTTTTTAAAGGTGAAAACCGCGTGAGTTGAACCTCGAGTAGAAACATGTTCTACTTGTGCAAAAAATATTTTAGAAGTTTAATTTTTTCTACAAAAACTTTGAGCATCATTTATAACATCATACTGTGACTGCAAAGAAAGAAGGAACAAATTCAAGGCCTTTTATTCAACTTTTACTACAGGTTCACTGGAAGAAAAGCAAGTAATTTGTTAAATTAAATAGCTTAAGTTATTAATGTCATTAAACTCAAACATTTTCAATCTGAGTCTACTGTTGTAACTAAATTGTCCTGAAATACCTTCCTTACAGCCTCGTCCACGATGTTTCGGCCTGCCCTTCTAAAGAGAGTCTTTGCTTATCTTTTGAGGCTGGTGAGAGGGGAAGATCCTGCACTTCACTAACGTTTCTGGTTCCGTATCAGTTATTGGATAAACTGGATAGATACTCGATGCACTAGATGGTGTATCATGTCTCCTTAAGATGGACTGAACTACGTTTTTCTTTTTGGGCCTGAGGATTTGCTTATTTTCCGTAAATCTCACACCCTTTTTTGTTTTTTCCGCATGTATAAACTGTTGCCTTATTAAAATCACTTTTGCTAACATCCTAGGTGATATTTATACATCTTTCTTTTACACAGTTCCTTGTCATATTTCTCTCATATCTGTAACAAACTGTGTGGCTGAATTCTGGTAATCTAGGAAGTATTCACAAACACTTGAGTGCATTTCAAAACACTGTTCAAGCTTGGCTATTAAGTCAGGTGATTGTTTTTTCATAATGTTCTACAAGCATCTGTAAAAACATACTGGAAATGGCTTTGTAACCTCCATTTAACATGAATTATTCGTCGTTGTTTTGCCAATCCTGGCTCAACATAAACTCCAAGCCGCTGCACTGTGGCTGAAAGAATATAATTTAATGATCAGGAAGGTGTATCAAAGAACATGTATGTTTCCTGTGCAAAGGGGCCTATGGTTGAAAACAATGGTAATCTTTATACCACTAGCCAGATGTATTTTCTTTGAGATATGGTTTCATGCGGCACAATGAATGTGATTTCAAAGGCAAACGTTTGTGCTAATCCATTGTTGGGCCATTGTTTTCAGTACTTATATATGTAGTGTTTTATATGGAAATGTAAAACTTTAAACAAAATTAATCCTTAAATAGAAATGACGAATCTTTGTTACAGTGTTCAGGTAAATAAGGTGAAAATAATAAATAATGGGACATTAAGGAATAGCGCTGCGGGGGTAGGCCCATTCAACCATATTGATTTTGTGAGGGGAAGGAGCAAACTCCAACTCTGGAATATACCTCTTAACTGTCCAGATTTTTTGCACATAATGAATAGATTTTTGCTTCTTATTTTTGGTTTTATTTCCACATAACATTTGTGTGGTTTCTATCCGTCATTTAGGAATGAGTCACTAAATAATGACGGAGCCTTGCATTTCAGACTTCCATACTCTTCAGAAAAAATGCATGTCAAGTAAATTACCTGTGTTGATCTGTCAACTGTCTAAGTTTATACAGAGCAATTTGGTACTGTTTGTATGCCCCAATATTGGCCTTATCCAGTTTCCTACATTAGAGGATCAGAGTAGTGCAAATAGAATTGCTATAAATTAGGTATATCAAACCTCTCTCAACTGTCCCTGATTTTGGCTCAAAATTTTGCTTTCCCCCTAATAATCCCTCCGTAAAATGGCAAGTTTGGAAGAAAATGTGGAGGGTTTACAATTAATAAATAATTTTAATGATCAGAGTTATAGATTACTTTTAATTTCAGAAATGCATGTAGACTCTCTTGGTACATCCAGCTGTCAAGTTAACCAGTACTAATATTAAAGTGTCCTTCTTTGACAGATTCCCAGCTGTATTAACCCTTAGCTATTTTATATTTTGCATCCATTTTTGGTCTGTTTTTCGAAGAATTTTGGTTTCTGCCAAATTAGTAGCAAATCATTAAATATTGAGATTGAAAATAATGACAGACATTTGAGTTTCAATTTCATACCCTTCAGAAATTCATACTAATGCAAGACCTACTATTCTATTATCTTTCTAAGTTTATAAGAGCAATATTTAAAAATTGACGCTATTTTGGGCCTTTGTCCCTTCTCTTTGTAAGCTTTGTCGAATTTTTGCTCTGAGGCTGAGAGGTATGGCAAATGTATTAGGCCCATCATCAGCCAGAGACATTTCAAATTGTGACATGCACACCCCACTCCCCACGTATTGACTCTGGATAATGTCCAACAGGCAGGAGCATTTATGCAGTGTAAGTGTGCAGTATTCCCCATCCAAGGTGACTTCGTACTACAGTGGCTCATCTGTCCTTGATTTTGCAGAATCTACAGTTTTCTATCATATTTTATACTGTTGGTTATGCTTCTTCTTGTTGAAAATGCATGCTGTTGCAGTCTACTGTTGCTCTGTGTTTTATATGGCAATGCTTTAATGATATCAGGAAAACTTAACGGGACTATGAGATGCAAAATGGCTTTAATAAGCATACTATTAAAATTACCAACATTAAGCCTTTTGTTGTTGCCATGCAGAGAATATTTACATAATAGATGGCGCATAAGCCTTAGGTATTGAAAATGCATATGACGATATTTATGTAATAAAGGACAGGAGTACAAGTATTTTCAGAAGCTCATTACATTTGTTGGAGACTTGCAGTCATCTTTGCAGGCTTTACCTATGTAAACTAAACAGAATCCCAATCTATCATGTGGTTCATAACCTGCAGTAATCCTTTAGTAATTTATCTTGAGCTTGTTTCTTGTTTCTTTATTCATTTTTTCCTTTGATGTATTTTCCCCATGAAACAAGTAGATAGTTACCTTCGACCTTAGGTCTTTTTGGATATGAAACATTTTTTTACCAAGTGGCGGTATCAAACAGTTACACTTTCAGCATATCCACTTGGTACTTTATAAAGCTGAATATAAATTATAATTAGAACTGCAGTGCAAGAAAGAAATGGTTTGAGTTGAGTACTACTTGTTTTTTTATACTTGATTTTGACTGGCATTCCAGTAATATGTTTAAAAAGTAATTTATTTTCAAATGCCTCCTGACCATTTGTTTCCATCTAGATGATAAGTAGCTGTCATGTGACATAGCCAATGCACTGATATTTTTTCTTCTAATTTATTTTTATGTGACTGGACTCTCATAATGACAACAGCATTGGCACCCAGGGCAGTATATTTAATTAAAGTCATGCCCGGGATTCGCGGAACCTTTACCGAAACGCATGGCGTAGAGCATTACAATACCAAATATGGCCGAAGCGATTCAGTACGATCTAATTCCACATGTGCACTACCGGCGTCGCGCGGATCTCGCCCCAGGCATGGTATGCTAAACACCCCATATGCGGTGTGTTGTACCATGCAAATAAGGCATACAGCGATCACAGTAGCGCAGGCTAGCATAAGCGGCAATGTAAACCAAAAACGGTTTACATTTTCCCAAACATAACATAGGAGTAACGGAAGGCTGTCAGCGTCAGGTATCACACTGTTGCCATATGCCAATGGCGAAATACACAGAGAATGTCAAAAGAAAACATGCACGATATGTAAATAATAACATAAATGGTATGTCCACAGAAACTCACAGAAGAACCCCAGGACATGTTGCGCAAGGTGCAAAACAATGAAATAATATGACAATGTTATAAAACAGCAGCGTAATACACATCAGCTTCACAGCCACAATACACCATGGTATGCATGGAAAGCCACAACCACGGTGCAAGGGTTGCCAAGGACTCGGCAGTGTTCGTGGTAACTATGAATTAGTAGTCAATGCCAGGCAAATGAGGCAGATAATACTGAATCGCAAAACCCCCGGCGTAAGGCTGTACCAAACAGCAGCGGTAATACACCGAGGAGTGGCTCAGAGGGAATACATGTCACCTGCAGAGGGTGTGCCACTGTAGGAGGAAGCACATTGGAGCTCAGCAAACCTGGGCTGTACATTGCACATCACAGCTGCAGGACCGGCATGTGGGGAAATAGTGAGCTGAGAGCACACAATGCCGCAGAGGTGCATGTGCACGAGGATGCCTACCCGTCATGTGCGCCCAACATCGGAACAGGAAGGTGATGTTGAAAACCA
>NW_025057059.1:0-5000 GCF_019279795.1 Protopterus annectens | reverse complement strand
ATGGTAAAATGACAGCTAAATGCAGATGTAGTTATTAGGCCAGCCGATAAGGCGCGGAGCCTGTTGTTGCCTTGATGGATGCTGAATATTATGTTAATAAGATGATGCAATGTCCTCCAATCAGTCCGTCATATGAAGTCACGTACTAATGAAAATGTATTCTCTTTACAACAGAATATTTTCTCGACACTGTAGTGAAGAATTGTGAATGCATGGGATTACTATCTAATGAGCTCTATCAATATTTTTTTTAGTAGACTTTCCCAAATATACCAACAATCACAGGTTTACCGAAAGTACACAAGAATTTAGTCCAACCTGAACTCAGACCTATAGTCTCTGGATCGGGTTGGCTAACAGAACCCATATCCATATTTTTGGATGGTGAGTTGAAAATTATACTGAATTCTTATACCTATGTACTCAAAGACACTGAGCATTTTTTACGTGATCTATTCATTTATACGGATATATCAGATACTTCTCATGTGATACTTGTGACAATGGACGTTGTGTCCCTCAAACCACATCTTTTAGCGAGGAAACTTAAATAGACTTAATATAATATAGTCTGACCTCCAGTAATAAATCGTAGCATGTATTCAGGTTTTGTTTGGTTAACCTAGGTCATGATACAATACAATACGATACAATACAATATTTTATATATATATGTATCATAGACAATATCTATTTAAATCAATGTTACTCAAGCTATATGCTATACAATTTTGATATATAAAGTTATCAATAGCACTAGGGCATACTAGGTTACTGTTAATTTTAGGTGCAATATAAACACACTATAATTATAACCACTGTTTTGTCTTATACATATATATTTCTATATATTTTTTAAACATTACTTATACCCTCTTGACAAGTAGTTATGTAAGTAATGGGGTGTTTTAATATTTTTTTTAGTCTGTACATACATTACTTGATTTTACTTACACAATGATTTTCATGCAAGTTTTGAAACTTCGATCAGTATGTTTTAAGAACTTCATCAAGTAGAAGTATTAGCAGTTACTAGAAATGAGTAAGCACTTCATTGTAGTGCTTCTATGACAGTATTCATCTAGTATGCTTTCAGTTGTTATCATGTGACTCAGGAGTTACTTGCATCACTAATTGAATTTGAATAATTGAATAATTGTTACAAATTGTTTTAGATTTTGTTATTTAAACCATGAACTTTTTGTGTGTAAGGTTGTCTGAAGAAGCGGTGTGTGATACATCGCAAAAGCGCTCACTTCTTGGAATAAAGTTGTTTTTATGCAGTTTCCATTCGGACTTTATTTTAAGGCCTGTAACGTATTTCATACAATCTTGTAACCTGCACTCTGCTTTCCGGTTATATAGGAATGAATGGAAATAGAAGCATGACAAAGCAGGTTTCTTTAAGCTGATACATTTCCAAAATTTCCAATCACAGATAAGTGCGGGAAAAACGGCATATATAAGCCCCATAGGCGGGAATACACAGCATAACTGATTGTGGTACCTATTTGCAGTCAGGATGGCAGGTGTAGGAGAGGGCAGTCACTTCCGAGCACAGAGGTTGGGTGTTGAGGAGTCCAAATATATGGTTTGGCTCCTAGTCCACGATCAGCTCCTAGTCCAGGATCATGAGGCTCAACTCATGCAGGGCCAGGTTCTGTGGGGTGCGTACAAGGCAGAGGCATGGAACCGGTTGGCACATGATCTCACCAGTGCCACAGGCATACTAAGGATTCTCAGTGAACAGGTCCGTCACCACCATGCGGACCTGAAGAGATGAAAGCAGGACCAACTGAACCGTTGGATCCAGGAGACCCGGCAAATGCCCAACGCCCCACTACTGAGTAAGTATCCATGTAATTATGTATGTAAGAAATTATCCTAGCTGATATTATGGAGATGTATTTTCCAATATTACTTCATTTATATTACAGCTGCAGGTGTGCGTTCCGCGAATCGTCAAGCCTACGGTTATAGGCTGGTGTGGTTGTGCCACCAGGCAGGTTAGTAATTATTTTTCTGTAATTGTTATACAATAAAAGTGAGATAGCTTGTAAAAGAGTTCAGTGTAGTTACGTATTAATAAAGTTCAAATAACACTAGAAAAAAGATTCTGCTAGCACTGTATGATTAGATAAGTGATGCAGCCTGTAATCCAGAAATAAAAATTAAACAAGTCTGAAATAGAGATTTTCCACCTGTATTGTAATATCAGATAACCTGCTGCAGCCTGAAAATTAGTGGTAAACAAGCTAAAGACAATAGACGTGTCAAATACATCCCCTTTTAAAATCTGCTATATGAAACAAGTGAGTCTGTTGGAAAGGATTGTTGTAACCAAGTAAGACATGTTAATAATGCTCTAGAATTAAGTACCATCTTGAATTGTAAAAATAAAACAAGTGAGAGTGTGAGAAAGAGGTATGAATCCACCAAGAAAGCTGTAATAACTCTTGAATAAAGTATACTGCAGTCAGTACATAATGAAATGAATGAGACAGCCACAACCAAACAGTGAAATGTTTGTAATAAAGTACTGAAGCTGGAATGTGTCTGTCCCACAATTTGGATATGTTACTGTACCCTTGCAATATGGAGATAGTATGGTTGTATGAAATAATGAACATCCACAGTTGTCTAAAGCCATATAAATCAAATGTAGCAGTGTACCTGAACACAGCCAGATATGAACGTTTATGAATAAAAATGCAATGTATATTAATGTAGCAGTAATAGTCTCATCACCAACATTCCTAAGGTTACATATAGGAAACTGTACTAAGACCTGTAGGGTATATATATCTGTAGCTACTAGAAATGTACAGCATATGTATAGGTAGTTGAAGTTGTTAATGAAATATTTCTTCACCCTACCCTATATTCACAAATAATGCCATTCCACAACAAACTGGGTATGTGTATTCACAATTAATTCCTGTGGACATTTGTCCTGTTGGTTCATACATATTTGCACGATGCAAGTTGATGCATGCTGCCCTGTTCACATATCCAAACCTGATGGCCTGTTGCCATCAGTCAGCCCTGCATGTTGTTGGATTGTGTACTGTTGTTCAAAATATGCATGTGTTATGCTTGCTGTTCAATGTTTGGAATTCATGGGTGTTTGATTAATGGGAATACTGATGCATGCTGTTACAAGTAATTTTGAATGGTATTGTTTTGTTAGCTAACTCAAAATGTCATAAATATTGCCCTTTAAACATAGGACAACAGGGAAGGCCCGGGTTCAAGCGGACCCACCTCTTCCACCTCAGCTGGCAAGTGCACCTGGCACTAGTGCCCAGGTCGGAACCTCCTCCGATTGGCTTGTGCCAACTTCGAGTGGAAGCACTGCAGGGGATGGGGCGCGTCCCCTCTGCAAGCTTGGCCGGAGGAAACGTCACTCACCCTCAAAAGTGTGTCGGTCTGTGAATTAGCGTGGCGAAGGATCATGCGATTCTGGTTAGCTTGAACCCCTACGCCAGCTTGAGGCACTTACCCGGTGGCAAGCCAATCTCACTGGTGTGCCTGCTGCCAATCCTACACAGCCCCCAGCACAGCCCCTGTCCTGGGCAGTGAAGGCGCCAGTGGCACTTTGCCCATAGGTGGGGATCTCAAGTTCCACTGTTGCCATCTGTTGGGCTCATGGGCTCAGCGATATCCAAACATCCGTCCCGTCACAATTGTGTCCCCCACAGCCATACTCCACCCTGTATGTCGTCTTGTTTTGTCTTGTCTGTAAACTTCCCCTACCCACACTCCCAACATGTACCTACTTCCTGTACCTCACATTCCACTCTCACCTGAAAAAGGGCACTCTGTTCCCGCAAAAAAATTATGCCCCATACATAGCTGCCCATTTTGCAGACATGTCTACTGGACATGTGAACTATTAATTACAATTGGCTGTACAACATATTTTGTTGTCCTCACCCCTCTCTCAGGGGTGGAAGGTTTCAAATTTCACACCAAATTACACACATCTGCACAGCTGTTGCTGATAAAGAAATGGGCAGCTATGGGCAAAACCCACACAGTGAACTGCAACAACCTGCTTTATTACAGAACCATACAAACGAATAATACTTAGCGCTTTCACCCAAACATTAGGGCATCATCAGAGTACAAAGAATTACCATCAAGGCCATTCATATATATGCAAATAATTTCCCAATAACTTAATTAACTAATTAACATAATAATGGATTAATTAAACAATGTCAATGTAGAGATATGTATAAAATCACTTGACTCCAATAAAAAACATGTTTAAAATACATATATAATAAGTGCATATGTTATAAATAACACTATAATTTAAATATTGTTATTATATATATAGAAACTTGTATATTGTTATTGGGCTTAAAATTAAGGTATATCAATAACAGATGGATATGTATAACAATTATGAACTATACATGTAAATAATAATAATGTTATATTATAAATAAGGTTATATAAATAAGGTCATATAAATGTGACCTATATTAAAATACTTGAAATAGATATGTTTTCATTAGCTACTAGGTACATACAAGCATTTTATCTAAATTGCCATAAACATTCCATAGCCTCAAGCATAGTCTTATCATCACCACCTTGTATATTGTGTGGGACTTATCTATAACAAAAATATAAATTAAAACTGGACATCTAGTGAATATGCATGTATAAGGAACCAGGTTTTGTGTTTCTTAATATCCCTAGCATGCTCAACTATGCCCTTAGCTTCCTTATAGTTTTGCCAACATAAATGCCAGATGGCGGAGCAGAAGCCAGATATATCACCATCTTCGTGTTGCAATTACAGTAACTAGCATCTAATAGTCTTATTGTAAACTTGTATTGCTATATGGATCATCATTAATGTATTTGCAGGTGACAAGTACCATTTGCTCATTTTTGATGTTTATATAAATTCCTGTTGCTGTTAGACTCATAGATGTCTTTAAATTCTGCTCATTAAAAAGTATTTAGTTGACTTCCTATCTTAG
>NW_025057058.1:0-6189 GCF_019279795.1 Protopterus annectens | reverse complement strand
AGAAAATTTCCCATTGGTTTTCAAAGGGGTTTTTTTTTCATCCACTTCCATTTTTTCACATGGGACTCTGTAAAACTTTCTCTTGAAGGGGTTCTTCACTAAAGCCACCTCCCTTTAGAACCAAATTATGTAGGTTTGGCCTTGTCCTAGGCCCAACAGCTCCCACTGGAACCTGCATGCAGTTCAAGTCTCTTTTGTTTCTGGTTGCGATTACATCGTCAGGGCGATTGTCAGAACTTCAAACCTTACACGTCAAGCGTCCATACCTTATGTCTTCCATAGAATGAGTATCATTGAGGCAATTCTTTCCTTTTACGGTGGTGTCAGGCGGTCTATCAATGATGTGACCTTCCAGTATTCTTTTCTAATCATTTCACAAAGGAAGGTATTGTCTGCACTCCTGGATGTTCATAAACAATATGATTTTATCTGGAGAACAAAATCTAACGTAAAATCAGACCAACTATTTCTGGCCTTTTCTGGACCAAGACTAGTCCTCCTGTCTCAAAGTTACTGTTGGCATCATGGTTGAAGAGCCTTGACACCTTTGTCACAACAGAACAACCATCTGCCTCCCTGGAGCAAGCATTCCTACAGGCGCTGTAGCAGCTTCAGCAGCTTCCATACAGGGCTTCCCTCAGCCAGCTCGGCTGCGACTTGGAATTTCAAAACTCATACTTACTTATCCTTCTGTTAAAATTGGTTGGCTTCAGGGTAGCACTTGTTTGACTCCATGTGGTATTCAGAATGTGTCTAGCTATGAGGCCTGCAGGGATACAGTGGCTGGGGGCTCTGTCCCATCTGTAATCATGGCTGCACAGGTAAAACACACTCCTCCAAGCCAGGCACACAGCATCATGGGACTGACAACATCCCAGGCTGTATTCTGCATGAACTACCTAGAATGAACAGCATGCCACCTAGTACCATGTGTTATTCAGTCAAGCCTCACCTCAGGCTTTGTGCCTGAGTAGCGCACGGCAACAGTTATCCCACTCTCCACAAAGAGGGAGCCACCACGGGACCCGGGGCTACCGCCCCATTAGCCTGGCAGGAGCTGGTCTGCAAGCTGGGCGCTATCATCAATGAACATAAACAGCTTGTTGGTATTCTCAGACTCTGAACTACCCAATTGGTTTTGTAAAGGCAGATCATGTCTCCTAAACCATGATAGACTTCTTTGAAGCAGTCACAAACTGTGAATGAGGGCCAGGTGAAAATTTGCCTGACCCTATCCTGAATCTATGAAGACTTTCCACACCATCCCCACTCTGGAATTATGAACAAACTCACTAAACTGGGTATAAATCCTTATATGTCTGCAAGATGGGGTGCCGACTGGCTCTGACCGAACCCTGGCGGTAGTAGCAACTCAATCCAACTTCAGACCAATGAAACAGGTGAATTGCCACAGAGGTTCAGTCCCTGGGTCTGTTTGGTGTCTGGTACAGGCTAACAGAGGTCTTTGGCACAACAAAGTTCACAGATGTCTGCAAACTAGGAGCCATAATCAAATCTCTAACGTGTGGACATCTACAAAGGGAACCTCACACTGAGACGGATGCCTGGTGTCAGGCAACCCGGCAGCCTCAAGCTCAGTACCAAAAGTGCATTGTCATCCCTCTTGTAGCTCTGTACCCATGAACCTTACATGGGTGATGATCTACTTGAGGTATGATGATGAGACCTTGGGACACAGGTGGATGATCTCCTTTGACAATCACAGCCGCACCGGTAGTCGGAAGTTAACCGTGTGGCGCACCTCATCCTGCAAGGGTTTCTCGTCGGGAAAAAGTCATTGTTCCCCTCTGCTTATCACTCATTGAACCCATTACTTAAGTACGGTGCCCCTTTTTGTTATGTATCTCCTGAAGACATCTACAACAACTGGAAAGGCCAGAAGTACCTCCTGAGAGAGAGTTACTGGCGTCAAACAGATGCCTGGACAAATCTCTCAAAAAACTCCAGCTTTACTCTGTATATCGCCTCTCGGAGGCTATCTCTGCCTAACAATATAAACTATGTCAAACCCAGATCCTTGTTGGACGTACTCCACTTAAAGAAATCTGATCCTCGAGGCCACATGCTTTGTTATTACAAACCTTGTCACCACAGCCAGCAGAACATGCTGGAGGGATAGATTTCTATCGAAACTCCCCATACTCTGGAACAAACTACCTATCTATATCAAATAAAGCTCCTCATTAGCACTCTTCTGAGAATATCTTGGTGTGGATGGGAGATAGAAATTCACCCAGGGATCACTTCTGTGGATCACCTTTACAGGGCACCAGGAAATAGTCTCATAGACGAAGCCGGTACCATTTGGCTTGATTATATAGGCCCTGGACCCAGTAGCTGAGCTACCTATGAATTTCAGATCAATAAAGGAATGAGCAGTTAACAACATCCAAATTAAAATTAAGTCTTACCACTTAACATTCCATCTGTGTTGTTTTTTTCGTTTTTCCCCCCAATTTCTGTTTCCTGGGTTTATCTCATGTTTTTTTGTAGGTCTGTTATGATCAGAGGTAATCTCTACTTTTGTTTTCCAACTTGCAAACTCGATCTGAGGTAACAGGGAGCAGAGTGTTCTGGGCAGGATCTTTAAGAGTTTTTTGGGTTTTAGCTTGATATAAGGCCCGGTTCCAGGGGGAAAATAACCCATCAGTAATGAATGAATGAAGATCAACAACACAGATGGAACATTATGGTAAGACATAACTTCTTTTTACTTATAGTATATGCTTAGCCAACACATATTACTTTACTAACTTACATCTTTGTACTTTCTGATTGTATATCTCACATCCCATTTCATAAAAATGTATAAAAATGAAATAAAAAGCATCAAGCAAAAATTTATTGCTATATCTGTGAAAATTAAGATACATATCACTTCAGCCTGCTGCCAAACAGAGTTGTACTTCAGTCTGTCTGTGGAAGGAAATAGCAATGTGTTTGTCCCTGAATAGAAAAAAACAAAACTGTTTCACATTTCAAGAACATAGCCTAAATGTCTATCCAAAAACATATCAGTTGCTCAAGACTTACTGAAAATATACATACAGCAAGTAATCTGTAATGCTATATCATTAATTGTATATTGCACATGAAGCCCATGTAAGATGAATATATTTCTGTGCAACACACACCTAGGCAGTGTTTATAACATTGAAAACCACCTGTCAGTCACATACTAGTCAAAGCTGAAGACACATATATGTTACGTTCCGTGGAGACCACAGTTACAGCTGTGCTCCGTGGAGACCACAGTTACAGCCGCGCTCCATGGAGACCACAGTTACAGTCATGTGGCTTTATGCAATGATGGCTTTTGTGTCAGTGCAGCTACTGTGGCACTCATGATCCTAGCAGAATAATAAGCCACAATCCGCATGAAAAAACTTAAGTTCACTGGTGCCTCAAATTTAGCATACTATCATTTAGTTTTATTGATACTAAATTTTCTTCTAGCACTTTTTTACAATTCATTAAAACCCTAACATATCCTCTTCCTAGACTCAAAATGCTTCTTTATGCTAACATTCTGTTACAGTTCAAAGCTTCAGAAAATTTGGCAGGTCTTTGAAAATCTCTACAGAATGAATTTAATGATTTGCCTTTGGTGTAAAATAAATGCAATAAACTGATAGCCCATCTAAAACAAATGTAATGATCACTGGTACCTCTCAAAAAGTCAAATATACTTTCCCTCTACAGGTTTCTGGTCTTCTGGGGTAATACTATTTATTCTTTGTTTTGGCAATTAGTGTAGAAAATTAAGCTGTGAGTTATTAACAAGCTGCTCCTTATAGTCTGGAGTTGGATTCCCTTAGCCTCTAGTTGCCTACTGTGTTGACTCTGAGAAGGTAACTTAACCAGACAGCTCCTTGGGGAAATTAGGAAGACTTGGTTATTTTCCTCAGTGGTCTCCTGGACTGCATGCCTAGTAACTACCTCTATACCTATAAATATCCATAAATCCACCAGGACCACATTTTTCATTTGATAACAGTCCACATCATCACAAAGTACTGTTATGACTTAAACTTTCAAATCAATTAGCCAATCATCTTATGTCTGAGTCCTGGTAGTATATCACCAAGTTGGAACAGGTTCTTCCTCCGACAGCCTTTTGGTATTTTTACAATGGCATTTTCAAATAGCTCTACATAAAACTTGTAGATTCTTAGCGCACCCCAAATGCCTGCTATTCTCTACAGATACCATTTTCCTCACTAAGAGGGCTACAGTCCCATTTTACACCATCATTTTCACTTTTCTATTCCAGCTTCTTCCCACTCCAGCTAATAGGCTTCCTTCCCACTGCATAATCTGCTCTTCAGACTCACAAACAGGAACCATTTCACTTAGCACATTGCCAATGCTGCTCTGCAGTACTGTAACAGCCATCTCAAAATGTGTGCTTGCTGTTTGCAACCCATTCCTATTTGTGGTTTGAAAAACCTATCATTTTACTTTTATGGCATTTCCTAGTCTCACACTCTACCAATGCACCTAAATGCAACCGTTTCCCAACTGTTAGTCTTGATTTCTTATATGTCTTCTTTTGCCCTCCTATATTTGTTTCCTTATGCATGGAAGCTTTCACTCATGAATGTTAAAATCAAAACTGACCATCCTTCTGCATAATATAACCTACTTGTCAACGTAACTCTATCTGGTCGTGCCTGTGACTCTCCCCATCCTGTGCAGTCACATTTGAAAATAATGCTGGACTGCCCAGGTTAAAAATAAATAAATAAATAAATAAACTGTTGTGGTCACTGTGCATGTAATTACATCGCCCTTACCTCTAAACTGTGCTTGATGATTTTTGAGTCATCTTTTAACTCTGTCCCTCTTAAGTACTCGTACAAGACTGGTGATTTTTGTACAAAACGTGATGAATTACACTCAATAAATATGGACAGTATTTCTAGTTATATACTTCTTTTACTTTAGAAAAAGTACATTAATTCACATTCCTTTATTCTATCAGTGGCTCAGGTCAATAGTAGTAATTATTTTATGTGTCCCTAATTAACTGAGAGCTATGATATCTCTTACTGTTGTTATGGATTAGCACCTGGAGTGAATCCAAAATAAACAGTAATAATGACAGTAATAAAGGTCCACATGACAGCCAGTTTGTACAACATTTCTTGCAGGAATTTTTCGACAGTAACTCCTCAAGCACATGGGCTGACATTTCCTGTGAGCTGTCGCTTGAAATATACGTGACCAGGGTTTCATTTTTTGGTTTTTGTTTTCGTATGGAACTGTTTGCGTAATGCGTTACATTTTTAAGTCATATTTTAGCACTAGGCTAGCTTATATGAACCTCATAAAGGCGTAAAAATTTTTTCGATAGTCTACATTGTGCTTAGTTTGAACACATACACAACTGTGAACTGGAAAGGGATACACATTGTGAAACAGTATTGTTTTCATACACAGCACAGCACGTACAATTTTTTGATTAGTAGGTAAATGAAACCGAAGCTGTTGCATTTGCACTGTATGGAATGAATACATGATTGTAAAATCATTATCAAGTAGTCTGAATTATGATAATGATATAAACTGCTTCTTATGATTTGCTGCTAATCCCCTATATGCAGATGATAAAGATTCATAGTAAAAAAAATAATTCCAGAATTGTTCAGTAAAACCTACAAGAAAAATAAGCCTTACCGTCTTTTTTGCCATACCTAGAGCTGGAGGAAGGAAGAAATATATGCTGTGTTGCACTGCCTCAATAAAACACGGTGCACTGGCGCCTTAGCACCAAGTTAAATTTAGTGCAAATGGCCCTGCATTCTGACAGGCTGACCGACTGCCTCTTGCAGCAGACATCATCGTGCACGCCCCGCACGTGATGACGTCAGGAGCAAATTCAAAAAAAAAAAAAAAACCTGTAAAATTCAGAAATTTAAGGGGCCACTCGTGAAATTGTGGCACCCCAATATTTTGTTCTGAAAACTGGTATTTACAAAGGAATTGTATGGTTGAGAGGTATGCTAGGGGCTGGATTCTCAGGTTGGTCCAGAGGACAGTTGGATCGAGTTTTCATCTGAACCCGTCAGGCCTTGGCACAGTTAGTTCAGCCCTACATTGGCCTCGAATCAACTGTCTTGGTGCCAGGGAAACTTAGTGTTTTGGAACTGGAATCTTCCTTGGATC
>NW_025057057.1:0-7382 GCF_019279795.1 Protopterus annectens | reverse complement strand
ATTTTAAATTTTAAAAAATGTAGAGCAAGGAACAATTGAATAGGATACTAGATGACATAAAAACAGCTTTGCTGTTTTTATAAACTCATCCACAAGATATCGTTTACTAAAAGTTTATTTCATGGCCATTCCACTTATACTGGGAAAGACTGCACATTCAGTTGAGTGTGTCTACATTTTGCCAATAAAATATGAAAAAGAAATGCTACAAGTGATTTTTCTTTTATATAAGGGGTTCAGGATTGAATCACACACTGAAGAGAGAAGGGGCCTATACATGGACAAAGAAGATAGAGGTTTAAGATTAATAAAATCCCAAGCTGTTTATGCTAACAGCTTCTTTGAATTTGTATAAAAGTTTTGTTTTTCCAATAAATTATACAAATGAAAAGTTAGTAGTAGAATTTACTAAGGTACAAATATAAGCAACATTGGGATATATTAAAGGAATTCAAAGAAGAAAAAGCATGTTTACAATTAAGTAATATAGATGCAAAAGCCTGGGAAACTTTTAGTTATGTACTTTTACCACGCTTTAGATGTTTGGGATCCATCCTAGCATACATTCTGTACTGATGGGCTTAGGGCCCGATCCCTCGAAGCTCAGAGCTTCATTGCCCTTATGCTATAGGAAATGAGGCCTCTTGTTGGCTGAGCTATTTCTTATCCCAGGATGTACCACCACTAATCCCCAGATCTTGTTTGTCCGCATTCATGCACACATGCACAACTTGTTTATATAACATTGTTAGATGTTTCCAAGATGGAAACAACAGGATTGAGGACCTTCCTGATATCATCTGATCTCCAAGGAGAGGAAGGAGGGTGGGTTATTAGGAATAATGGCTGAGATGGATCCCCAAACATCTAAAACCCATATGGTAAGTACATAACTTTAAAAAGATGTTATGTGATCCTATCTAGCCACAATGTCATAGCACTGATAAGGACAAGCGTCCTAGCACCTAAATCCTGGGTGGCTCATTGGAAAGAAACACTCCTGAGCACTGTGGAACCAAATGAAGCTTTCGTCCTCACAGATGCCACATCCAATTTGTAGTTAGGAAATGAAAGTGTGCGGAGAGGGGAAGAGCCATGTAGCTGCAGCACAAAATGTCACTAATGGCAAGAAGCTTAGAGGTGAAATGCTTATCCAAGTAGCCATAGCCCTTGTAGAATGAAGCTTTGACAGAGGTGGTAAGCTCTTTTGTTAGAATAAGAATAAGCTTAGGTAATACAGTCCCTGATCCATTTGTGGCAATGGTGACACTTTGGCTTGGCTTTGCCCAATTTATTGTCTGCAAAGTATACAAACAACTGATCTGTTATTTCCTTGTTTGTTTGGTCCTGTCTAAATAAAAGCATAACTGCCTGTGGACATCTAGTGTGTGGAATATGAATTCCGCTTTGTTAGAATATTTTTGGAAAAAAAAGGCTGGAAGTTCTAACTTGATTGTTGTAGAGCAGAAACTGGAACAAACTTTTAGGGACAAAGGAAAGGATTTGGCCCTGAGAGATACTCTGTCTTTGTGAAAAACCAAGAAGGGAGGTTTTACAGACAAAGCTTGAAGCTCTGAAACTCTTCTAGCAGAAGTAATGTCGCCACCAGAAAAGCAGTCTTCCCACGATAGAAATTTTTAGATCACATGCTTAGTTGCCGGTTCAAAGGGGGAGGAAGTTAAAGGTAGTAACACCACATCCCGAGATCCCATGGAGGGAGCAGGCAGTGAAATGGAGGTCTTAACAGCAGCACCTTTCAAGAAGGTCTTACACAATCTGTTGCTCATTAAAAGGTGGGTTTATAGATTAAGTGAAAATTGGAAATGCAGCTGCCAATTGAACCTTGATGGTAGCCAAGACTAGAAAAGAGCCTTGATTGAAAGAGAAGTTAAAGATTTTAGTACTTCTGCCATGGGAATAGAGATGGGATCCAGGCGAGGAGTTGAGCCCAAATGGCAAATGCCCTTTTCCATTTGCTGAGATGCCAGACTTCTTTGTAGCAGACTTATGGGCGAAGATAATATGTGTACAACCTCTGGATCAATGTATGACTCCTGAGCTATAGTCCCGAGAAGGGAGGAGCCAAACCGTCGAATTTAAAAGGTGTAGCAGGGACTGGTGGGAGATAGTCCCGACTGATGAACAAAGGTCTGGGGATCTGTTCAAGGAACCATGGGTTACCTTCAGAGCATATTTCCGAAGATAGGGAAACCATGCTTGGCGAGGAGCCAGTAAGGAGCAACCCTAAGATCATTTTGCTCCCCAAGAGATGCCTTTTGGATCACCCTGGGAAGGAGAGGAACTGGGGGAAGGCATAAAAAAGCAAGCCAGTGGGCCAAGGACAGACTGAATTGCGTCCATGGGGGCTCTTCCCGAGCGGAGGTTAGGGAAAAGAATTGCTTTGCACTTACTGCATTTAGTGGAGTGTGAGCGAAGAAGTGCTTAACCGCCTGGAACTCCCCATTTGCTGAGAAAATCCTGACTTGCAACTGTCATGTTCAGAGACCATTAAGTGAGGAGAGGATGGTTCTCTACTCAGTCTGTCGGCTATCACATTGGACTTGCCGGGATATGAGTAGCCACTAGCGTTTAGTCCCGAGACTGCCCATTTCCCCGACTCTCATGGCCTCTCTGCAAAGAGATGGGATATGGTCCCTCCCTGTTTGTTCAGGTGTTGCAGACAACGACATGTTGTCTGAGTGAATAACGATGCAGCCCTGAGGGAGGAAGTAATCGCATTGAGAAAGAGGCTTGAAGGGACAAAAGCACTTCCCCTCATTTCTAGGATGTTGATGATATGAAGTAGGGTCTCTTCTGGGTGCCGTTTGCCTTGGACTGAACCTGCCCAGGGAATGCCCCCCACCCCATCTGGGAGGCGTCCCGTGGTCAAAAGTGGCACTTGGGAGGAAGTGGGGTTTCAAAGGGAGTAGTCCCTGATCCAAATTGGAGGGCACTAGCCACCAGCCGAAGGTCCCGTTTGCATGTTTTCCGTGATCCATATGAGGGTGACTGAGAGGGAGTTCCTGGAAAAGGACCACTGAGCTGAAAAAGAAGCCACTGGAGGAATTCTCATGTGCAACCTTGCCAAAGGGGGACTAGAAGAACCATGAAGCGGACATGGATCCCCAATAGCTGCAGGACCATTCTGGCTGGGGCTTTGGACCTGGGAAATAAGGCTCGAACTTGCAGTCCTGTAAGGTTTGTATTCTGTCTGTAGGTAGATAGACCAGCATTTGGTTTGAGTCTATCTCTACGCCCTATGAAGATCTTATTCGTTGAGATGGCAGCAACACAGACTTTGGCCAATTGAAGGTGATTCCAAGGAATTGTCCAGTGATACCAGTGGCTTGTAGGCTCCATAGTAGTAGATGCTTGGTGGTGGCAGTTAGGGAGCCAGTCGTCTAGATCACCCAGGAAGCACCTGGAATCCTAGACTTCTCAGGTGAGCCAGTCCGCGACTGCCAAGCACTTGAGTGAACACCCTGGGGGCTGTGAAGGGTGAGACCAAAGGGCAGTGGCCGGAACTGAAAATGACTGCCTCCCTAGGCTGAGCGCCCAGATGTCTCCTGGGCGGCTTGATGTGTACCATGATATGGTAATAAGCATCCTTAGAGATCTATGGAACACATCCAAACACCTTTCTCCAGCAATGGGAGAATGGTCTGTAGGGTTGACCATTGAACTTGGACTTTCTGACATTGAACAGTTTAGAATGCTGTGAGGGTCCAAAATGGGCCTCCAAGTCCCAGTCTTTTTAGCACCAAAAAGAATCTTGAGTAAGTCCCTAATCTGAGTCTGGTCAGTCGGGGACTGGTTGGATGACTCCTTTTGCAGCAGCTTTGAAACTTCTGAGGCTGCAGTATCCCGTTGACTGGGTGGGCGGTCGGGATTTTTGGACTGAAGTGGAGGGTGAGAGAAAGGGATGGTGTAAGCACTCTGGCGAATAATTGAAGCACCCATGGTCCTAGGTGATACCTTCCCAGGCTTTTAGGTGCTTGGCTTGACCCCCACGACTGGCTCCGGGCTGCACAGTGCGGGCAATCCCTCAGGAGGACTGTGAAAGCTGAAGAGACCACGAAAGGACTGTGTGGTCTCCAGTGTTCGCGAGGCCTCTGTAAGCCTCTGGGGCCAGCGTCTTCGAAGAATTTCCCCTCTCCCTGCCTCTGGAAGGGGATCCTCCCTGCTGAGAGAGGGGGTAAGGCTTCACAGAGATCTCTGAGAACCACATTTTCCCTCTTTTTAGCAGGGATAAAGCCGAAGCGAAAGTGGAAAATCGTGTCCCTCGGCAGTCAGAGTCCCCACCCTCCTGTTCGCTTGGCCAGGGTCAGTGTGTCCTTTACCTTGGGTCCAAACAAGGGAGGACAATATCAAAGGGAGCATCGGCATTAAAAGGAAGACTTAAAGGCCTCCTTGAAATGACCGAGTGAGCCAGGCTTGTCTCCATAGAGCAATGCCTGTACCGCCGCTCTATGTCACCCAGCACCGGCCATTATAAGAAATGAGCCTCCATGGGCCGAGTTTAGGGAAATAGACGGGCGACAATGTAGCTCAGCTGAGAGCCAACCGTCTGGGCCAGCTCACTCAGAACTAGGTTCCCCAAAGAGAAGTATCAGGATAGTTCTTTAATCAGATCCCTCTGAAATCTAAATAAAATCGTAAAAGGTAGTTCAAGGACCTTAATGTAAAGGCAGCTGAACTTAGGGTTACACTTTCGTGCCGATCCATGCTCCTAGACTCCTTATTAGAGGAGGATGAGGCCGAGACGTTAAAAGCCTCTGCTACATCTTGCTGGAGTAGCAGATGCCACCACCAAAGGCATCTACAGCCACACCTTTAGATTAGAAACTCTTTTCAGAAGGGGTGCCGAGAGGAACTTAATCCAGGATGAGAGCAGGCACGGTTCCACAGAGAATCTAGGTGTTCCCAGCCCTTCGACAGATCAAATCCAAGAGCTTCGTCAAAGGCGGGAGACACCCCAGGATGCGGAAGGCTGAGCCCGAAGGCCTTAAGGAACACCGACTCATCAGCAGAAGGGTTTGGACTGCCAGCAGCCTCATTGTTTAAGGAGCTTCAGGATGTCTGCAAAGGGGAGACATCATCTGAGGGCGACAAGGGGACCCCTCTGCATCATCGAGAATCAGTGTCTGATGTAGAGAGACTCATCAGGGGAGTCAACGATGCTTCCTCTTGCTTACGATCTTTTCCTGGGGTTTCTTCGAAGAGGCTTCAGAAAGGACCTCCAGGAGGAAACCCCCAGTGGGGGTAACCTCAGGCCCGAGGCTCCGCTGTCTAAGGACAGGGGACTGCCAAGGAACCCAGTCTCATTGTATGCAGGGAAGGAGCTGGGGAGACCGTGGAGGTAGCCAAAGATGATTTGTGCGCCTCCTCATAGCCCTGAAAGAAGCGGGACCACCAGAATCCTGGGAGGGTCCCACCTCCCGTGGCCACGATGGTGAAGCCCGGCACCCCAGCCTTGGCCTTGCGAGAGAAGGCTTGGGACAAAACATCAGTCGAAGCATCCCCGAGGGCTGGCGGAAGAGAATCCCGGTACCGAACTCCGACCCAAGAGCGGAGTTGGAGTAAAGACCAGACCTGACCCTAAAACCTCCACCGGTTCCACCAGCACCCGGCTCCAGCGGTGTGAGTGGCTGTTGGAGGAGAATTTCCGGTAATTGTATCAAGGGTGGACCAACAAACCTCTGAAGCCAAAATGGGCTGGAGCGAAACTAACTTTGGAACACTGGAGACTTCTGGAAGAAGTCTTGGAGCACCCTGTCGATGTCCGAATCAGACATCTTGGATGATCTGGGCCGATACCGATCCAGGTCGAACCAGTCCATTTCTCATCGGCTCCCACGGGACTGGGGACCCGGCTCGAGAAGGATTCTACAACTTCTCGGAAATTTCCGAGGGAGATCTCAAGGCAATTTCCCTACGGTGCCGATAAGGACCGAGGCTCCGAAGGGAAGAGTCTGAGCCGTCCAACCCTCGCCGGCTCCAATATCAGTGGAGCCGATGAAGGTGATTCTCCGCCTCTTGATGCCCCAGTGCTGCGGCTCTGAAACCAGAGGGTCCGGAGACTGGAGAAACATCCCGAGGCAGACCGTTCCGCCCTCGGACTCCCAAAGTCCACGTGGAGCCGATGGAGAAGTTCTGCCTGGGATTTTACTGGCAGTCCGGAGTTCCGACTGACTGGTCCGGAGCCTGGCCTTTCTTCTTTTTGAAGGAGAGGAGATGAAAGATAAAGCCTCTCGAAGGATGGCAGTGATTAACTATAAGGAGTTAATTTGTTTTCCCTCTCCTGGAGGACCCTTGATGAGAAAGTGGCGTGACTGCATACAAAGATTCTTGTAGAAGTGCTTGGCACCTAAACAGTAGCCTTACCGAGTGAGTGGTAGATCCGTTATGGACATCTTAAAACCACACCTGGTGTTACACCTTTTAAACAGAGGGTTTATGCTCTTTGGACATGACTAAAGAGAAAACACAGCTATCTAAGATAACACGAAAAACTAGCTAGTTTAAGTTCAAATTATAAAGTTTTTTTTTTTTTTTACACAATAGCCCAGTTGCAGAAGAAAAACACAGAAAAAGAGGGTCAAGACCCTCTAACTAAAATGGATACTTGACCCACAAATAAACGCTAGAATAGCAAAAGGGGAAGGCCCCTCTAACTAAAACGGGAAACCGGCTTGCGGCTGAACAAAAGAACAACTTTCTCAACCAAAGATCACCAAATACACTGCATTATCACAACAATGGCTGTTAAAACAGCTTTTTGGGTTGAAAACAAACAAATTCCTGACAGGAAAAGTCTAAATAAATTGGTACTTAGCCCAGCCAGAAGTTGAGGTCCACGTCTTAGCTTGTAAGCGGTACAAGCGAGATCTAAAGGGGATTGGTGGTGAATTGCATCCTGGGATAAGAAATAAGGCTCAGCCAATGAGAGGCCTCACTCTATAGCATAGCGTGCCGAGTCGGAGCCGAGGGATCGGCTCCGAGCCCATCAGTACAGAATGTAGGCGAGATAGGATCACATAACATCCTAAATTTCCTTAGATGTCTGTCAGTAGTACACTCCCATGTCCCCTGTTGCTCTGCAGGCAACTCAACTGCACACTGAGCAGCACCACCATAGTTCTTCATCCTAAGCTGTAAACAGAATAAACCCCTCTATTATTCCTACATCGCCAAAATGATCTGCTTACCCACTCTCCAACAATGCTATGGTATAAACCTGCCATTATGGATGATCACTTTTCTAGCATTTTTCTGGCAGGCCTGATTGAGTTGGGCATCCTTAGGCAACGTAGTAATTGCCTCATGTACACTGACAACCACTTAGTCTGAAACAAACAAATACCATATATGAGAGATGACCC
>NW_025057056.1:0-7435 GCF_019279795.1 Protopterus annectens | reverse complement strand
AGCACAGACATGCGATGTTCTCCTATACTGAGGAGGCTTTGGGGGTGCATCTTAAGGTTTAGACTTCTGGCATTGAGCGAGTATTACCCATAGTTTTTTCATTTTTTGTTTTCTGGGCGGAAGGTTTATCATTTGAACCTTGCCTAAAAAGGAGCACTATGGGTGGCAGAGCCTTTGCCAGCTATCCGGAGGCCAGGGTGACAGGTGCAAATACATCACTTACCAAGCAGCGTGGCTTGTCAGAAGCATCATCCCAGGCAGATGAACGTGGATCCCCTTGGAATGACACCATTAATGTAATTATTAAAGAAGCTGATCATTTTGTCTCTGTATTGTGTATCATTCTTGGTGAGGGGTGGGATACTGCTCAGGGTCAGAGTCATACCGGCCTGGGCTACATAATCTGAGAGCTCCTCTATGTCTCTTTTCATGTGCTTGGTCAGGAGGTACATCTCCAGGTCGTTCACACCGGCATGGACAATGACTGAGTCATACTTGTACTTGCTCTGGAGTGACCTGAGTGCTTGTGTTATGTGTGGGGATTCTGGCGCCCGACAGGCAGCTTACTGTGATCTTTCCTTGTTCAGTCTGGTGAGTGGGGCGTCAGTGTGTCTGACTATGGAGTCACTATAACAGGGTGTGTCTACCAGCATTGTGTTGTTTGGCCTTAAGGGCTGTGACTGTTTAACACACACTGACTTTGAGAACTATGTGTTGCATGTCTTATGTCTTGTGAGGTGGCAGTTGCTTGGGGTGTCTGCTTTGGAGCCTCTGTAGTTTGGTGGTGGTGCTCAGGGGTATGTCTTTGTGTGTGTTTATGTGTTTGTTTTGGTTGTGTGATAGTTCTATGTGGAAAACTGGGTTTGTGGTGTGTGTGGTTTCCTTCTCCTCCTGTCTGAGATGCTTGCCAGTCCTGAGTTGAGAGCTCAGCCTCCAGTTTGGCTATATAGTTGCATCTCTCACATGTATTTGTGTTTTGTGGGAGAAGGAGTGGGTTGTCTGTGTACATGAGGCAATTGTAACATTTATTCATCAGCATTTCATTGCCTACCTCATTTCACACTGGCATTACTACTCTGTTACAGTGGAGATTATGATCTAATATGCTCATTCAGCTGGGACTGGTCAGTGAGGGCTTCTGCATTGTGACCAGACTCCATCGAACACATGGTTATATATTGCATTTATGGCTCCCAAGCTAATTACACATCAACAGTCATTTTCATAGCTTTTCATATGTCCAGCTGTCTTGTTACCAAAGGCATGGAGCTTCAAAAAGATATCACTTTGTCTTTATGTTACATTTCTGGAACATTTTATTCACAACCTTCCTTCCCCTGTGTGTCGTAATATGGCGCTTTGGTATGACGGAAATGTTAGCATGACCTTTATGAGTAAATGCACAACAAAATAAGTTACTTTCAGGAAATTTAAAAAATTATTCATCCAACATTCCCATTGCTCACCTCATTTCTCTGACTTTGTAGAATTTGCTTATGGAAGAATGTATAAACGTCCCTCTATACAGAAGGAAGATAAAGCAGGCAGGGTAGTTTGTTAAAGATGCTTTTATTATATAAAAGCTTCTATCAGGATGGATAGCAGCATCAGTAAATATAAAACAAACTGATCATCAGACAGGAAGCTTAACCACATACATTCTTACATCTCAACAGCTTACTACAAAATGGCAGTTCCGACTTGCACATGCCTCAGTATTTATACACTTGGTCTGGAAAAACTCTTGGATAGCTTCTTAAAGACACATACACTCATTGATCTATAGTCTTCCTCTTAAAAAGATCAGCCCTTTATCCAAAATAACATAGCAATTAGACATACATCAATATGTGGACATTTAGAAACAAACACCAATGTTCATGTCCAGAGTTGCCATGTATCTAGAACATGGTCTAGAGTGCAAACCAAATCTTTGTAAATTATAAATAACAATCAGGACAGGGGTTTTTAGCAACAGGGGCCATGTCTTCGATGAACGAAACTCATATCAGGAACTTTCTTCTTTGACTCATCACAGGAATGAGGATACTCTCTGGAACTTTCCAGACTGGAACTGGAACACTGGATAACTTTAAGCTTTGAGATAAAATAGTCTTTCTCACAGGCTATATGCTGTGGGACAGGCTCAGACACTCAGCTTCCAAGTTCACCTGGAAGTCACCTTTCTTTGTGATTCCAATAATGTAAAAATCTCAGCTAGTGGAGCAATGTTCTTTATGACTCCAATCTGATCACATAACCTTTGGACGTTTGCATAGTTGGGCCATGCGCTCTCCTTCTCGTAATGGATTGAGCAGTTGGTTGCTGATCTTATTTTAGTAAGGATGCCTGGGTTAGATGGTTTCTTCAACAGATTGGCTTTCACTGATTGGCTTTCATTGACACATGGAAACCAACTATTGACTACTGATGGGTAATCTCAAGCTTCTGATTTTGTCTTGATAGCAGCTGGTGTCTTGTGCAGGTGAACCAAGGTGTTTATCACGAGGGAATATTTCTGAGATTCAAAAATTTAGGAAAACATCACTAGGAGTCTAGTTTCAACTTCTCTAGTAACTGCTTTGTACTTTGAACTGTGCATGTTCTGCTAAACCATTTGACTGTGGATACTCTTGGCTACTTTCGTTGACATGAGCAAAGTCCCACTCTTCGGCAAATGTTTTGAACTGTTGGCTTGTAAATTGTGTGCCATTGTCAGAAATAACTTTGTGCAGGCTACCATATACTGCAAAATGATGCTTCATCTTAGTAATGACAGCATGGGATGCTAGATTAGGAAGTAGGTCGGTCTCACAGCAATTAAAATAAGAGTCTACTAACACCAAATAATGTTGACCATTCCACTCGAAAATGTCAGTGGCTACTGTCGACCAAGGTAGTTCCAGAATCTGGGTCAGCTAAGTGGGTTTCTTTTCTGTTGATGTGGCTTTGTACTATTACACACAGAACAAGATGAAAGTACTCTCCCAATGTCTGTGACATAGAAGGCCAAAATATTAATCCGGTCACCCTTCTTTTAGTAAAATCTGCTTCTGGGTGACCTTGATGCAAGATAGTGATGTAGTCTTGTTGCAAAAACTTTGGAACAATAACTTTAGGACCTTTCATAACAATACCATTGTCTGACAAAATCTCATCTCTGTATGGAAAATAAGGTTGCACTTCCGGAGGTAAACTAGATTTTTTTTGACGGCCATCCTTCTCTGAGGAAGTGACTGAGCTTCTTGTGTAAACTGGATCTACCAGCTGTATGATCTCTGAATTCATCAGCTATGTATGGAAGAAAAAATTCTCATTTCCATGGCCTAAAATCAAATCTCTACTTCTCATGCTGTTCAGTGGGTATGTCTGGGTGATCTGGATATTAATGTATCGTAACAAGATAAAGAAGTTTTAGCCTTTTCTTGTAGGTCAAGATTGAAATGATACTTTTGCAACATCAACATCATATGTTGCAATCTGGCTAAAGCACTGTTATGCATAGGCTTTCTCTCAGAATAGTGACTAGAGGCTGACGCATCTGTTTTAGATCTGGATAGGTCTACCCATACACATAATCATGGTACCCAGGAACATGCAAACGCACACAATTACTCTTTCTCTATATGAGCATACTGTTATTTGAACTTGGGTAAGAGTTCTGGATACATAAGCAACTGGCTGACCCTCCTAGTATTAGAATGACTGCACCAAGACCAAATTTCGAAGTGTCACATGAAAAAATTATCACAGCTTTGTGGATGTCATGAGCTATCTGAGAAGTTATGTGGACTGGCAGTTCTGTTTCATGACATCAAATGATCTTCTGGTGTTGTTCACAACCAGCGACCAGGGATACATGTTTGCATGTTAGCAGCCCTCTGAGTGGCATTCATATTTGACTCTGAAGTCTCGAATGAACTTGCCTAGGTAGCTGACCATGCCAAGAAAACATTGCAGGGCTTGAACATTGTCTGGAGCTGGCATCTCAAGAATGGCTGTTTGCTTAGAAGGGTCTGGTCATAGGCTTGAAGTGATAAACAAATGACCAATGTAGAAAGTGACTTCTCATAGCCTGAATTTGCATTTCTGAGGATTCAGCTTCAGATTCACTTGATGTGTCCTTTCCAGAACTGTTCTGAGGTTTGTGTCAAGCTCTGCTTCACCATTGCCTCCTACCAGTATGTTGTCTACTATAATAGCACAAGGATACCCAGAAAAACATTTGCTCCACTGCACAATGAAAGGCTTCTACCAGCAGAAATTTATCTGAAATGACATTCTCACAAATCTGTACCTTCAAAATGGAGTACTGAAAGTAGTTAGCAATGAGGATTTCTTGTTAAGCTGAATTTGCCAAAATTAACTCTTGAAAAAACAGTGGCATTTGGCATCAAGGTAAGCTGGCGTATACTTTCACTCGCGCATTGGATAATGAGGTCTCTCTTCAGGTGCGTTGTTCAAATCTCATGGATCAATATATATATTCTGATGTTGTCTGAACTTTTCTTATGAGCTACCATCACCATGGAAGATACCCATTTTGTCGAAGTTCTGTAACTGGACAAAATCACACCTTGTTGCACCATTTTTATCTAGTTCAGCTTTAACACTGGTGCATAGCTATTGGGAACTTTTCTTGTTGGCCTACTGATACATATCTGGACTGCCAACATCTGGGTCCAACTTCATGAAGTACACAACTGGAAGCTTCTGCACTAGTTTAATCTTTCAAAAAGATCTGCATAGGTAGAAAACAGACTGGGTGAAATTAGAGTAGCAGTGGTCATTTTAAGCTTACATGGTGAACTTCCTTGCATTA
This sequence comes from Protopterus annectens, assembly GCF_019279795.1. Taxonomy (NCBI): domain Eukaryota; kingdom Metazoa; phylum Chordata; order Ceratodontiformes; family Protopteridae; genus Protopterus; species Protopterus annectens. The sequence continues at coordinate 2,613 of NW_025057056.1, read as the reverse complement.
AATGACAATAGAAGTCCCATTTAAGCAAAGTGTCGTTCTGAGGCCTAATAATGACTGGAGGCCTCTTGACCACATGCTAAAATAAATCATAGCTTTTCTCCAGCAGAATAACATGAAAGTACATCACTGTGAGCCCTTCCATATAGAATCTCTTCACCATCATAAGCAACAAGTTTTTTGCGCACTTTGTCAAATCAAGTCTTTCATTTGCACATACTCTAGAAAATGTTTCTGCAGACATAACCCTTTGAGACAGTATCAGTTTTGAGCTCTGTGGGTTTGCTGTTAATATCCAAACAGTACAAAATACTTCATTCTTGCCCATAAATCAACACCGGCTGCCTTTTAAACTTTGTTTCACTTAGCACTGACACTACAATCAACATAAAAAGAATGAGAGCTCGGTCATCGCTTTTCCAATTAATCAACTCTTTTCTTGGAAATATTCCCTCTTAATGAGAGAATGTAGTGGCTTTAGATTTACAAAAATCTTTTGAAATTATTCCATTTATTTCATTTGTGGCATTGTTGACCAAATGCTAAGCATTTCTCTCTTTTAGATTCATGCGACCAAGTTACCGCAGTTATGACATTTGATGATGAGAATTAAGATTGGGGCCCATCCTTTAGTTTGTTGACTCACTCTTTATATACTTCACACTAGAGCTGTGTGATTTTCAAAAGTTCACCTTAGTGAACTTGCTAGAAAGCTCTGGGGTTTACTGTGTGAAGGTGTTGCAGGAGCTACATGTATTAACTGCACCATGTACTTTGGTCTGTTTCTGTTAACCATGTGCTGCTGCATACTATCAATGTGAGGGATTTACAGGTTTCTGGAAACACACCAACGTTTCCTCATTTGTAAGCATATTCATCACCTGCTTTTCTGTGAGCTACATATATCTGACCAATGGCTTCCAATGGCCTTATTCGAAAGTTAAATCACTGTCTTAAGCAAAATCCTTCTCACAGTATAATCCTTAATACCACACACAAGTCTGTCAACCCTATCAACTCATCCCACTTAACTCACCAAATCTGTGCATTTTTTATTTTTTATTTCTCAAGTTGGTTATATATGCTGCAAAGGTTTCACCTGGCTTTTTGATCCCTTGTGTAAAAATAAGTGCCTCTCCATTGTAATGTTGGACTGGTTGTTACACATTTCTCAAACTTTGCATTTTAAGCACCTTTCAGGGTCCCTCCCTTGACTAAGCCAGGCCTGAGACAGTTTCCCCTCTCCAGCAAAGATAGCAGGTGTACAAACAAAATGAACATTCCCTTTCTATACTTCTGAACCAGTTGAAGTTAGCCAGTAAGAATAAATGCTTTTGTACATTTGCAGAGACTAAACTTTACTGTAACACGCTGAAACATGCACCCTCTTTCACATACACTTCTGATAACTTGGCTAGCACATCAGTTAATAAGAAAATGCATGCTGTGTGAAAAAAAATGCAGAAAAAATAATTTCTCTTTATTTTATTCTATTTTATTAGTTTCTATGCAATTCAGACTTCTTATTTCAAATATTTTCCATAGTAATTTGAATATTTCTTAGCATGTAGGAGGGAGCTAGTCTGAAGGAGATTGGAGACTGTAAAAGTGCGGTGGCAGGGAAAGTGTAGTTAAGCAGCATAGAATGGTGGTCTGTAGAATGACATTGGTGATCAGAAAGGAGGGAGGAGGGAGTGTGAAAGAGTGCCAAGTGGATTAAATGGTGGGAAGCGTAAAAAATTTGATTGTGAAGTGGGAGTTTAGGGAAAGAGTTGCAAAACAGGCACTGGGAGGGAAAGTGGAGAGTTACCTAATAGCGCTGGATACAACTACAGCAAGAACTAGTAAGGGAGACCTGCCAGAAAGGTGCTTGTGGTGTGACATCTCTGGACAGAGGAAGGAGGACAAGGAGACCACAATGGTGGTGGAATAAGTGAGTACAGGAGGGAGTATACAGAGGGAAGAGGGTTGGACATAAGAAGAAGTGGGATTTGTCGTAAAGAGATGAATAAAAGAGTAGACATGAGTATAAGAGAGATGAGGCACACTGGTGAAAAGAGAGAGAGGTGGCGAAAGCAAGGATACAAAGGCATATGGAGAGCGCTTGTAGGAGAAGTAATGGACACTCAAAGAGGGAGAAAAGGACCTGGTAACCAATTGTAGCTAGACATGAGAGAGGGACAGAAACTGAGAAAAGATGGGCAGCAAGTATAGGCGTGATAAAAGGATAAAGTGAGGGAGAAAGGTACTCACAAGAGTAAGGAGAGTAATGTTGAAGTAGATGGAAAGAGTATTTCTGAGAGGCTGATGAATGAAGAGGAATGAGAGAGAGAGAAGGTTGGATGATTTGGGGATAGTGGAATCAGGAAGTGAAAACAGATTAGTGCGGAGGAAGGCCAGGACAGCTAAGTGAAGCAGGATAAGAAAGAATAGAAAGTTGTTGTTGGGCCCAGATGACATCCCAATGGAAGCATGGAGGTGCTAGGGAGAAATGGCTATGGAATTTTTTAACTAGATTTCTCATTTAACAGAAATTTTGGAAAGTCCGAGGATGCCTAAGGAGTGGAGAGAGAAAAGTGTTTTGGTACCTATCTTAAGAATAAGAGGTGTGCAGAG
>NW_025057055.1:0-7695 GCF_019279795.1 Protopterus annectens | reverse complement strand
GCCAAATGGTACAGTGATTAACGTGTATGCCTTTCAACCAAAAGGTGGACGGTTTGATTCTCACCACTGGAAAGAGTTTTACAGATATGAAGGTTTATATTTTTTTTGCCCCTGAGAGGAAGAGAGACCAGACAGCGAAGCGATTAAGGTGTTCGTCTCCCAAGCACAAGGTACAAGGTTTGATCCTGACCTCCGGCCAATGCATATTCTCCGGCCTTTGCATTATCTACTTGTGCTTCTGTGGGGGTCTTTCCCCAAAGTCATGCTGAATGTTACCGTCTGAAACTCACCCATTAATGGAAGACAATTAAAACGGGAGAATGAACAAGAAAGTACTCAGCACTCAAGTACCCTAAGACAAGTAGAAGGAAAAAGACTTAGGCGAAGAAGATTGGCAGCATCTCCAAAAAGCATGTGAGATGACTGGAAAAGAGAACAGATAATAATGGCCAAGCAAAGGATAGAAAATAAAAGGTGCCGAAAGGTTACTGAGGAAGTCCACGGAAGTCATCAAAAAGAAAGGAGGAGTGCAGGACAAAGTGGGACATGGAAAAAGAAAGACTAGAGCTGGGAAGGAAGGAATCAGGAAGAGGAATACTGGATGGGTAGAAGGAAACTAAGAATAGAGTTCTACCAGCTTCCAGAAAATGACCTCAATTAGCTTGACAAAAGAAGCTGTCAGGTTCTTGAGACAAACACAAAAGATAAAGTCATACATAGCCTACTACTCACCCAGGCCCAGCAAGCACCAAGGTACATAGAAAAAACATGAAACTGATCGCCATGTCCAGGCCCGATACGTGTAAGTCTCCACCATATCATTGCTAGCTACAGCATCCCCAGTGAGTACAATGGGGAAACACTAAGTATACCTGAAGGTATAGGGAGGGCATTCCAGCCAACACTGGAACATATGGCTGATTTAACAAGATCCCCAGTCATAAACACACTATACAACAGAAGGGCCGAGAGATTTCTGTCTAAAACTAAGCAGGTAAGAGTGCTAAACAGAAAAAAAAATCCACGTTAGTATCAAACAGACAAATCAGGAAGCTAGGTCAAGTCTGCAAAAAGCTAGATAGGAGAGTAAAATAGCCCTCTGTACAAAGTATAACTAGAAAAGTATGTTTTAGTTAGGTCCAGAAATCTTAAGGGGAAACACTTCGAAAGCGTGCTGGAGTTGGCTGATGAAGACAGTACATATTCAAGCAGAAGACATAGTAAACTTGCTGAACTTTACATTCAACGAAAATTTCACCCTCTTTATCACCTCCGGTCACTTCTGATGAAATTCACCCTATGATTCCATTTTCTGATATCACAAAAGAAATTGTCACTGCACTCTCTAAAGTAAGATAAACAGCATCTATGAACCCTGATGGAATCCCAAGGTGCCTAGTAAATAGCTCAGGCATGACCTAGCACACCAATTCAGTTCTCTATTTGCCAACAGTCTCCAGACAGGCTTTGCTCCAGTAGAGTGGAGGACAGCAACGGTCATCCCTTTGCACAGGGGTGGGCCATTAATACACACAGGAAACTACTGACCCATAAGTCTTAGACTGTTATGCAAGGAGAATCATGAAGCTGAAAACCCCTTTTTTTAAAGTCAACTTCACCTGCAAGGCCAAATGGTACAGTGGTTAAGGTGTATGCCTTTCAACCAGAAGGTGCACAGTTTGATTCTCACCACTGGAAAGAATTTTACAGATATGAAGGTTTATATTTTTTTTGCCCTGAAAGGGAGAGAGACCAGATAGCGAAGCGGTTAAGGTGTTTGCCTCCCAAGCACAAGGTACAAGGTTCGATCCTGACCTCCGGCCAATGCATTATCTCCGGCCTTTGCATTATCTACTTGTGCTTCTGTGGGGGTCTTTCCCCCAAGTCATGCTGAATGTTACCGTCTGAAACTCACCCATTAATGGAAGACAATTAAAACGGGAGAATGAACAAGAAAGTACTCAGCACTCAAGTACCCCAAGACAACAAGTAGAAGAGGAAACAGACTTAGATGAAGAAGATAGGCAGCATCTCCAAACAGCATGTGAGATGACTGCAAAACACATATGTGGCCAAGCAAAGGACAGAAATAAGGTACGTAAAGAAAGGTTACTGAGGAAGTCACGGAAGTTATCAAAAGAAAGGAGGAGTGCAGGACACTGCACTGACTCACCAAGTCATGCTGAATGTTACCGTCTGAAACTCACCCATTAATGGAAGACAATTAAAACGGGAGAATGAACAAGAAAGTACTCAGCACTCAAGTACCCCAAGACAACAAGTAGAAGAGGACACAGACTTAGACGAAGAAGATAGGCAGCATCTCCAAACAGCATGTGAGATGACTGCAAAACACATATGTGGCCAAGCAAAGGACAGAAATAAGGTACGTAAAGAAAGGTTACTGAGGAAGTCACGGAAGTTATCAAAAGAAAGGAGGAGTGCAGGACAAAGTGGGACATGGAAAAGAAAGACTAGGCCAGGAAGGAATCAAGAAGGAATACTGGATGGGTAAGAAGGAAGCTAAGAATAGAGTTCTACCAGCTTCCAGAAAATGACCTCAGTACTTGACAAAAAAGAAACTGTCAGGTTGCGAGACAAACACAAAAAGATAAAGTCATACACCCTTCTACTCACCAGGCCCACCAAGCACCAAGGTACATAGAAAAAGAAAAACATGGAAACTGATCTGCGCCATGTCCAGACTGACCATTGGCAAAGTCTCCCACCATATCATTGCTAGCTACAGCATCCCCACTGAGTACAATGGGAGAAACACTAAGTATACCTGAAGGTACAGGGAGGGCATTCAGCCCAACACAGGACATATGGCTGATTTAACAATATCCCAGTCATAAACACACTATACAACAGAAGGCCGAGATTTCTGTCTAAAACTAAGCAGTAGAGAGCTCAACAGAAAAAAAAAATCCCACGTTAGTATCAACAGACAAATCAGGAAACTCGTCAAGTCTGCAAAAGCTAAATAGGAGAGTAAAATAGCCCTCTATGCAAAGTATAACTGAAAAGTATGTTTTAGTTAGGTCAGAAATCTTAAGGGAAACACTCGAAAACGTGCTGAGTTGGCTGATGAAGACAGTACATATTCAAGCAGAAGACATAGTAAACTTGCTGACCTTTACATTCAACGAAAATTTCACCCATTTATCACCTCCAGTCACGTCTGATGAAATTCCCCCTATGATTCCATTTTCTGATATCACAAAAGAAGAAATTGTCACTGCACTCTCTAAAGTAAGATAAACAGCATCTATGAACCCTGATGGAATCCCAAGGTGCCTAGTAAATAGCTCAGGCATGACCTAGCACACCAATTCAGTTCTCTATTTGCCAACAGTCTCCAGACAGGCTTTGCTCCAGTAGAGTGGAGGACAGCAACGGTCATCCCTTTGCACAGGGGTGGGCCATTAATACACACAGGAAACTACTGACCCATAAGTCTTAGACTGTTATGCAAGGAGAATCATGAAGCTGAAAACCCCTTTTTTTAAAGTCAACTTCACCTGCAAGGCCAAATGGTACAGTGGTTAAGGTGTATGCCTTTCAACCAGAAGGTGCAAGAAGGCGGCCAGTTTGATTCCACCACTGGAAAGAGTTTACAGATATGAAGGTTTATATTTTTTTTTTTTTGCCCTGAAAGGGAGAGAGACCAGATAGCCCGGCCGATTAAGGTGTTTGCCTCCCAAGCACAAGGTACAAGGTTGTCTGATCCTGACCTCCGCCAATGCATTATCTCCGGCCTTTGCATTATCTACTTGTGCTTCTGTGGGGGGTCTTTCCCCCAAGTCATGCTGAATGTTACCGTCTGAAACTCACCCATTAATGGAAGACAATTAAAGCGGGAGAATGAACAAGAAAGTACTCAGCACTCAAGTACCCCAAGACAAGTAGAAGAGGAAACAGACTTAGACGAAGAAGATAAGCAGCATCTCCAAAAGCATGTGAGATGACTGCAAAACAGATAATATGTGGCCAAGGAAAGGATAGAAATAAGGTACTTAAAGAAAGTTACTGAGAAAGTCACGGAAGTCATCAAAAGAAAGGAGGAGGTTCAGGACAAAGTGGGACATGGAAAAGAAAGACTAGGCAAGGAAGGAATCAGGAAGGAATACTGGATGGGTAAGAAGGAAGCTAAGAATAGAGTTCTACCAGCTTTCAGAAAATGACCTCAGTACTTCACAAAAAAGAAACCGTCAGTTTGCGAGACAAACACAAAAAGATAAAGTCATACACCCTTCTACTCACCAGGCCCAGCAAGCACCAAGGTACATAGAAAAAGAAAAACATGGAAACTGATCTACACCATGTCCAGACTGACCATTGGCAAAGTCTCCCACCATATCATTGCCAGCTACAGCATCCCCACTGAGTACAATGAGGGAAACACTAAGTATACCTGAAGGTACAGGGAGGGCATTCAGCCCAACACAGGACATATGGCTGATTTAACAAGATCCCAGTCATAAACACACTATACAACAGAAGGCCGAGATTTCTGTCTAAAACTAAGCAGTAGAGTGCTCAACAGAAAAAAAAAATTCACGTTAGTATCAACAGACAAATCAGGAAACTCGTCAAGTCTGCAAAAGCTAGATAGGAGAGTAAAATAGCCCTCTATGCAAAGTATAACTGAAAAGTATGTTTTAGTTAGGTCCAGAAATCTTAAGGGAAACACTTTCGAAAACGATGCTGAGTTGGCTGATGAAGACAGTACATATTCAAGCAGAAGACATAGTAAACTTGCTGACCTTTACAATCAACAAAAATTTCACCCATTTATCACCTCCGGTCACTTCTGATGAAATTCCCCCTATGATTCCATTTTCTGATATCACAAAAGAAGAAATTGTCACTGCACTCTCTAAAGTAAGATAAACAGCATCTATGAACCTGATGGAATCCCAAGGTGCCTAGTAAAATAGCTCAGGCATGACCTAGCACACCAATTCAGTTCTCTATTTAACGAAAAAACAGTCTCCAGACAGGCTTTGCTCCAGTAGAGTGGAGGGACAGCAACAGTCATCCCTTTGCACAGGGGTGGGCCATTAATACACTTGAGGGAAACTGCTGACCCATAAGTCTCTTGAACTGTTATGCAAAGGAAACTCATGAAGCTCATGAGCTGAAAACCCTTTTTAAGTCACCTTCTGCAAGGCCAAATGGTACAGTGGTTAGGGTGTATGCTGGATTCAACCAGAAAGATTGCATGGTTTGATTCTCACCACTGGAAAAGAGTTTACAGATATGAAGGTTTATATTTTTGCCTGAGGAGGAGAGAGACCAGATGGCGAGGCGGTTAGATGTTGCCTCCCAAGCACAAGGTGCAAGGTTCGATCTGACCTCCGACCCAATGCATTATCTCCGACCTTTGCATTATCTACTTGTGTGCTTCTGGGGTCTTTCTCCCGTCATGCTGAATATTCAAATCTGAAACTCACCCATTAATGGAAGACAATTAAAACGGGAGACTGTTATGCAAGGAGAATCATGAAGCTGAAAACCCCTTTTTTTCACTAAATATTTTTTTTATTATTTCAAATAAGATGTCTTAAACATTACATGAAATAAAGATAAATAACATATTTACAATTCTAAACATTACTAACTGAAACCATTATATAACTATTTACATTGGTGTCTATGCAAATAACATTGAAATTCTATATTATATAGAGTTAGAAACATAAGATGATATATCTTCTTCGATATTTTCAAGTATTTCCAGTACTTTCATCCAAGAGTAATAGTAAGAAGTAGATCTTTTAGTTCTGTTCTTCACTGTTAATAGTTCCATGTGAGCAACTGTTGTTGTTAAAGTCTCAAATTCCTTGAGCGTGAGCAAAGCCTCATTTTCAAGTATATAGTTATGATTTTACTTGAAATTGCCAATAGTGACCATAGGATTTTAGTGTCTTTTTGGTACACAGTTTGGAATAGGAGAGTTGAATAAAATTAAAGACTTTGTTAATTGAAAATTATCATTATAAACAGTCTGAAAAAAATAATTAATGGATTTCAGTACATATTGAGACATATACATTCATAAAAAACATGCTGTAATCTGCTTTTTATCTTGATATGGCATCTCCAAGCATTGATCTTCAATAGAATACATTTTGGCTAACCTATGTGGTTGTACATAGAAACTTCTGTGTAGATATCTCCAAGTGAATAATTGCCAGTATTTTGATAATGTAGAAAATTTGGAAGATTTAGAATATTACTTTTATCTTCTTCAACTGGAGGATGGTTGTTTATTAAAGTATAATAATCCCAGTATGATTTTCATGATAGTTTTTGTTTTTAACAATTTTATAGATATTAGACAAATAACCTGTACCCTGATAAAGGCTGTTTTGTGATAAGAATAAGGTATTCAATGAGTTTTGGAGCTTCATGTCTAACTGAAGGTTGCATTTGTTCTATTTTATTTATAAGAAAATGCCTTAGATTTTTTGTAAAAAGCAGCCAATTGTCTTTATTTATATTATAATTATAAATTATCTGTTCCTTTGTTAAATTTTCCTTTCTCTATAAGTTGATGCCAAAAGAGTAATGTTTCTTCTTTAAGTATATTTATTTTAGATATTTGGAATGTATCTAGAATATTTGGTGTAAAAAGCTATAAGGAAAATAAGAAAAATCCAGAATTAATATTTTGGTATTTTGTTTATATATGTTCTGAACACTGAAAGTGTAGAACTTACATAGTTTGATGGCAATTTATTAATATTATTCCTTTTCCCTAAAAAAATAATCTTTTAACATCCATATAAGGGGTGATGGTATTACTGTTAAAGTTGTCTTGTATGTGATTATAATTGATTTCTATGTAAATCTGCTCATGGGCTTGTTTCCATATAGGTGTGTATGAATTATTTTTTCATAGTGTTTTGTTTTTTATAACAGATGAGGTGATATATAAATCAATATCGGGTAAATTAATTCCACCATCTTCCCAATCTGGCAAATGTTTATTTTAAGGCTATCACAGGGTTTATTTGGAAACCATAGAAAATTTAAAATTAGTTTATTGTATCTTTTGAATAATATATTTGGGAGGTGGCAATGAACAATTTTTGTTATTAAGAAATTATAATATTTTGGGAAATATGATTATTTTAATAAGATATAATCTGTCTGCTGTTGAAAAGATATATTTATTCAGTAACCAATTGTTTTGTTCTATTTTTGTCTAGTATTTTATTATAGTTAAATATTAGAGAAATCTGTTAATTCATTGAGTAGATTTATTCCCAGATATAATAATTTACTTTCTGTTACTATATATTTGGAAGAAATCTTTTGTTTATATTATTTTTTTTTTTTACAATTACAGGGTTATAATTTTAGTTTTGTTTTTCATTAAATTTTAAGCCTGAAATATTTTGCAAATTTATTCATGGAGTTAAATAGAGCATTCAAAAGACTCATTTGCATCTGAGAGAGTTAATAGTATGTCATCAGCAAAAGAGTTTGGATTTTAAGGTTTAACATTTTATTAATACAAATGCCCTTTATGTTATTGTTTGATCTGATTTGATTTGCAAAGGGTTTCTATGAATTAATGCAAATAACAATGGTGATAAAGAGGGCAAACTTGTTTTAGTTCCCTTTTTTTTATTGTTATAGGGCCTGATCTATATGATCCCAGTTTAACATATGCAGTAGATT
>NW_025057054.1:0-7068 GCF_019279795.1 Protopterus annectens | reverse complement strand
TTTTGGTGTGGACTTCTATTCTTGTGGACATCAAGGTATGTATAGCCCTTACTATACTTTCTATGGGGACCTTCCAGAGACAGTGTGGGGACACCTTCCGAATTACAAGCAAACTTACAAGGCTGACATAATAGTAATGAATTATGATGTGTTTAATCACAACACTGTTTGTTACCATTTAAAGTTAAACATTTAAAAGGTGTATAGTTTAAACCAACCTTCAGGAGCTGATGAATGCAAATGCTGCTGCAGACTTTGGTTTGCTGGAACAGTGTCCATGCCACCTCCAATAATTCCAAGGGTCTATATTACAAGAATGCAAAGAACAGTCAAAATTTCAAATGCTGTCTTTGGTTGAATATAAAGCAGGCTGAAAAATGAAAATATCGAAGCAGTTAGTTAGGCTAACCACTTTTCTTTTCCTGGGAAAATTTGTTTGGCTTAACTTCTTTGCTGGGTACTTTGCCGACCCTAATATATCAGAAGTACTTGGAGTTGGTATATTTAAGTAGGTGGGGTGGGGGCAAAAGCCCCAATTAATGTAATGTTTGAAATACGTTTAATTTTGCTGGAACTAGCGATTTTAAAAAACGCTAATCGAAACTTACTTCAACATTGGGTAAAAGCTTTTCTATCTTGCATATAGGGTCAATTAATCACCATTTGCTTTTTTAAGCATTCAATGATCTAATATAGACCCTTATTCCAATTGCACCATCTTCAGTATCATAGTCATCCCCATGGATGGACAGAAGGAATTCATCATCTGGTGTTAACTTTAACGGCCAGATTCAGAGATCCACTCCATGATAGTGGTCCTGGGGAATTGTATTATGTTCGGGTCTTTGCCTTTCAGCACATCCTACCACCATCATCATTTGCGGTTCTTTTCTTGCACACTAAAGCCAGAGATCTATTTCTGCCTCCAGCTGCATTGATTTCAACAACTACTTGGCTCCATGTTTTGCTCTTCTTGGCTTGTCCCCTTTACCAAACAGCAGTTTGTTATATGTCCTAAGTGCTGCCATGGGTACATAATTTTCCTCATAGCTAAAGTTATCATGTTTATGCCTCAATTCCTTATTCTCCATCTGTACTATACAGAAAAAAATAAATAAAAGGGCTATGGTCAGACATTTGCCATAGTACTGTTTGCATGACATCAGCAGTTACAGTATAAACCACTGGCCTGCTGCTCCAGCCACCAACATAAATACATAATTAAGCAAACAGAAAGGTGATTTCAAAGTGCAGCACAACTTCAGATTATTCAATGCTGATGAAAGTATTTACATCCACATTAAAATGCAGTCCTGCCTACCATTGTCAGGTATTCCTCCCGCACTGACAGGAGTAAAACAATACTTTCACTGCATATCTGTATTTCTGTCTTCTGCATAGTGCATACTCTCAACTGAAATAACAAGTTCTGCAAGGTGTGGACAATACCAAAGTTTGGTAATGATGCATTGTTCACTTATGACGTTTTCAGTGAACAGCACCACATGTCAGGCTCAACTCGCGAAGTTACTTCTCGATAATTCGAAACCAAGCTCATTCAGTGTTATGTTTAAATACAAAATACACTTCAAACTGCATTACAATTGACATTTAAGATGTTATGACAACAACTGTTGATTGGCCTGTTAAGAACTATTAATTTATACACTTTTTCTTACTTTTTTTTGATGCCCGAAATTGACCTAAGCAAGATCTATCTTAAAGCTATCATGAATCGCATAACAGCCTGAATCTTTGGAGTATAAATTCAGGTCTATTTAGTATGCAAATTAGACTAATTGATATGCATATCTATGCGCCAGGTGGCAATGAAACATATTGGCTAAAAGTACTTTGCATTAGTCTGATTTGCTGATTCTGAACACATATGATACACTACATGAACAAATCTGTAAAAGTCGCATAGGGCGGTAGATATTACAACCCACAGCAGCGTAAGCTGTTTGGCAGACATAGTGCTGCTTTAAAACGACAATATAAAGCAGCACTGGGAAAATTCAAACTGGAGTCACCTGAATGTCAGGTTATAATGAATGGCAGTTGCCAGTCCGCCATCCGTTTGTATGTCTCTTTAACCCGAATCAGTACATATAACAAACCGGAAATGCATTTCACCCCATTATTATTGATTATTCTCTACTACCTGAAAAAAGATAAAAGGATAGGTCCCACTTCCATGAATGAAACCAAATACTGATAAAGTCAGACGTATGAAAAACTGTAAATGTTATGAAGAAATGTTACTGGCAACACTTAACTGTTTTAGATAAACGTTAAGTAATCCATTAGTAACTGGATGGTCTATTAAGTGTTTCCCTTTAAGAAAAAAAAACTTGAGACAAAGCAGTTTTGGTTACCCCAAACCTGCCAATGTTATCAATACCTGATCTAATGAGCATGCCAGTTAAAAAGGACTTAGTCAAGGTGATGTCAAAACCAAACAGGAAGTGGTTCTAACCCTTGTTAACACAACCTATTTTACTTCATTATTGTACATCAAAGTTATGAAGAAAAAGGAAATAAACACTTCCTTGAATTGTTACATTTCAGCATTTGCAGTTCAGGTATTCCACAGAGTATTGCATGCATTTTTTAAACTAAAAACAACTCTATTCATATTTCTTTAGTGCCCTACACAATGCAATAGAATATTTAACTGTGGGATTTTAATATTACTCACCTGTATGTGTTTAACAATTACAATCTGACAAGATAAGTAAAAAAAAAAAGAAATGCTTATGGGGAAAATAAGACATATGTGTATATGTGAAACACAGAAAATACAGATACAATTATATTTCTTTTACTTCTAGCTGAGGAAAGGATTCAGTATAACTCCCAATAGGAGAAGAGAAGAACAAAGGCTGGTGGAATCTTCTGGTAAGGGTAGGAGATGTCCATAACATATTTATTACTTAACTAAGCATAGTACAAATTATTACACATAATTCAGGGTAGCATAAGCAGTTGTATAGCACTGCTTTAAAAACTGATTTCAGTGGTAGTCCTGCAAACAACTGCTGATATACCTTTACAGCTGAAAGAAATGCAAATGAAGACATGACAGATCAGGTAAAATCAGTTATACTATCATTTTTAACCGTGATTAACTGAAGTACTTAGTGATTTCTTTCATGTTTGAGGACTGTGTATTGTAAAATCCCCTGGATTTACGAAAGCTTGCACGGAGTACAAGAAGAGTATAGGAGTTCACACCAGCAATATGTCTGCCGTGCGATCCAGGTACAGCCAGCAGGGGCATGCACGAGAGCTGCTAAAGCTACTCTTGCACAGACAGCATCATGGTATGCAAATACCTCATTTGCTGGTGAAAGCCATGCAAATGAGGTAAATTTGCGATCTGGGAAACACTAATACCTGTCTGTGGAAGATTGAAAGAGTTCATGCTGCAGAAATGTACCTCCGTTGGTAACGGAGTAACATTTCTGCAATAGCTAAATGGAGCTATGACAGCTCCAAATAAAGGATGCATTATTAGCTGAGGACGCATGCCAATCAAATATAAGGCCATTGGCATTATAAAATGTTTTAAAATATAACAATTTAACTCTGCTTTTTCCCCTGATTTCCGATGTTTAAGCATAGCGCGGCATAACTGCATTCACTGGCAGTGTATGCCATAAAACAACTGGCTGAAAATAATTAAAAAAGCCAAAAAATAAGCATTTTCACTAAAACACTTATTCTGCCCATGCAGGTGAATGGCAGGCTGAAGACAACATGGCCACTCGAGTAGTGGTTGCTAAGGGGAAGCTCAGGGTGTGAGAGATGTAACCATGCATTACTAGGCAATCACTATGCAAATGAGGATAAGGGGATAGTGAATCCCTAATTTTTCCCAGCATGTGAGGTATGTCCCAAGAGTGTAAGAGTAGGATTAGGTGAGTAGAAGAGTAGAATATAGGTGACATCAGCGAGGGTGTGTGTCGGATGGCTAATTGGTTTGACACAGTGGCTTGTAGTTTGCCCTGAATTGCTCAGGATTGCAAGAGGCATGCCTACCAGCGAACTTTATCCCATTTGAAAACTCTCAGACCCAAGGTGCACACTGTTAAAAGATAGGAAACTCCTTGCAAACATGCACACAGCGTGGTATGCACAAAGCGTAATGTCTTGGCGCTTTGCGCTTGTTTATGCGCCGCTTCCCCAGGTGGAAAGAGAAAGGCAAAACTTAAGGAAAAGAAGTAGTAGGAAGTTAACTCAAGGAGAACTAGCAGAGCTGCCAGGTGAAATATAACAGAATCCAGCCAATTACACAGGCAGCAGACTAGCCTTAGCCCAGCCCAGTTCTTTAAACTCTGCAAACACCATTCCCCCTGTTTTTTCTCAAGAACTCTGCAACACTGCAGTATACAAAGAGGGAAAGCTTAAAAGCTTAAGTCAGACAAATGTTAGGGGCTGCTCTTGCTATCATAAACCAACATGTGCAAGGTGCTGAGGGTGCTGATGTTGTGAATGCTGCTGAGCAACCCACAGTGAGAGGGAGACTGAAAAGAGTGTACAGACCCTAGGGTAACCTACCAGGGGCTACATGAGCTGGAGATAGTGGAGCACTATAGGGTGGACAGAGACCTCCTTACAGCAACAAATTGTTGAGCTGTGCTGCAGGTGCCTCACACACAGAACCAACAGAGGGGAACCCATCCCAGTGGATATCAAGGTATGTGTTGGCCTAAGAATACTGAAGCTACAGATACCTTCAAAAGACCAACTGAGTGATAGGATGGGGAGTTTCACAGGCATCAGCATCCAGGGTACTCCACAAGTTCCTGGATGCCATGTCAGCATTATGTCAGTGACCATGTATATTTCCCCAATTCCCTTAGGAGAGGCATTGGCCAGCAATATGCGTCTTTTCCACCAAATAGCAGAATACCCTGGAGGCGGTAGTGTGGTTGCTGCAATAGACTGCTGTGCACATATGCATCAAAGCACCACCTGGTGAGTGGGGTAGGGTCTACATCAACCACAAGGGCTTCCCTCCAACTGCCAGAGTGGGTGTCACGTGTATGCATGCCCAGGGCATAATAATGAAGGTGTGTGCTGGCTGCCCTGGAAGCATATCACGATTCCCATCTGGCATCTGATGCAGCTGTACCAGAGATTTGCCAATGGGGACATCCTGGATAGTTTACACCTAGTGGGGGATGCGCTGGATACGCACTTGGAGCCATGGGATGATGCACACCCATCAGAAACGCACACACCTGAACAAGAACTCCATAATGAGGGCACACATCAAGCACAAACAGGAAACATAATTGAGCATGTGTTTGGGATGCTCAAGTCATGGTTCCGCTGCCTGGACACATCTGGTGGAGCCTTGCAATACTCACCAACTACATGTACCAAATTGTTATAGGTGTATGTGCCATGCTACTTTAATATGATCCTGTGGAAACAGCTGCAGCAGGAACAGCATAGGGCAGGGCCAAACAGCCTCCCACCACCATGAGCTAAGCGCCTGCACAGTTTTTGCACACAGCGCATGACTCAGAGGAGGAACAAGCCTGAGCCTGCACCCCAGTAGGCAGAAGGAGGCGCGCCTAGTGCATGAGCCCTGGCCTTGGCAACGAGGCAATGCATAGCAATATACACTGACTCAGTAAGAACTCTGGAAATGACGCCTCTCTCTGACTCCGCACATACAGTAAAAAGCGGGATGCCTAACTTCGACACTACTTGTTTTCATATACATGTATAGGGAGTGTACCTATGTGCATCCAACTTCATAGGCAGCCCTGCTGTACTGAACCTGGAGGCATGAGCGCCCTATTTTAAGCAATATAAAGTACTGCTAAGCACATTTTACCAGTATTAAGTATGTTTAAATACAATTGTGCATAGCTGCTCGTCTAATCGCGGTTAACCAGCTTGCAACACATCAGGCAAACGCTGGCAACGCTGAGCAATGTTGGGCAAAAGAGTCCCGAGCAAAAGTTGAGAAAAGTCAAGTCAAATCGCATTCTCACACCTGCTTTACTGTTCCTTAACCAGTCAGAGTCTGCCCAGCAGGAAAATAAAAGCAGTGGCAGGGCTCGAACTCAGGATACTGTGCACTATAGTCACAGTACTGAACCGACTTCAAGCCATGATAGCATTTCACTGGCACATGGCGACACAACTTAAGTCACTCACACATACCAGTTGGGGGCCGATACCTAATAGTCACAGCCATCAATAGGGGACAATTGTTGCAGAGCAAACGCGAACACAAACAAATGCTGTATCATGCCCCTCTGAAGAGGCATATAGGTAATCCTCCCCCAGGCCTATGCAGTCAGAAAAACAGCAGGCCAGGCAGTGTGATGTGGGTTGGGTAGTGGCTATGAAGTCACAAACTAATATGCATGTAATTGGAAGCTAAGGTCTGGTAGTATGAAAGTGGTGGCGCCTCGCTTTCAGTACGATAGACAGCAGTATAGACTGAAATGGAGTACCTGACATAGCAGTGCAGGCCTAGCAACATGTATATAAGTGTCAGGTGTACCCTCTATCCTATAAAAATACAATCCACAGTAAATAATCAGGTGTGCCCCCCGGGTAGAAATGTACAAATAATAGCTGTCCCCCTGGTATGTAGACACAAATGTTGATAAGTCTATGCAAATTGGACTCATGGAAAACCCCGCAAGCACAGCATGCTTCCTAGTCGGCGTATTGCATGTCACAAAGGTGAGCCCTGGAAGTAAAACCAACTTGATTTTTCTCACACACATATAGGTATATATGCCCATAGTGGGCATGCGTCACTACACTTAAACAAATTTTGCAAAATTTCAGTCAACATACTGAAAGGTCGCTACTCGGGCAATGCTCAACACACTTAGGCCAGCGTCTGAGTACAAGGCAGTGGGTCACACATATCTGTCAGTTGCAAAGTTCTTACTCCAGACCTGGCCACTATTCACCTCATCCTGCCTTACGCACACAGTGATATGGAAAAACATACCCATATAATATATTGGACCTCCAGACGTTGTCAAACTATATCACCAATCCTCCTTAAACGCAAACAAACAAGTG
>NW_025057053.1:0-7098 GCF_019279795.1 Protopterus annectens | reverse complement strand
AATTTTGGAATGTGCTGTAGGATGTCATTTGGAGCATTTCCTGTTATTAATACAGTCATCCCTCTGGGGTAGCTGGTTGCTGAGATAGTAGTAGACATTATTTCTGAAAAAAAAAAACAAGTTAATATGCTGGAGCAGGAATCTGTAATCAAGTGAGTCAGAAATTTCAGCAAGGTCTTCAAATTCAAGTCCAGTGTAGCTCTATTATCCATAATACGGGTTCATCCAGGAAGTAAATATTGTGGGAAGAAATATCCAGGAATTGTTCCCTAGTTTGTATAGGCCCTAGGGCCGATAGCCTAGTACCAACCTATGAACCTATATTCTGTTTGTCAGAAACGTATCCTATAGCTATCTAGGAGACATCTATGTCTTATGTCATGATGGTATGGAGAATAATTGTTATATTTTGTTAATCAGCCTGAACTGTTTTACACTATTTTTCCGAGGAATGTGGCAATCATTATGGAAGAATGAGATGAACTGGTACATATCAGTGTAGAACCAGCCACAATTTTGCAGTTAGATGGGTGGCAGATGTATTTCATATCACTAAGAAGTTTGCAGATGCCTCAAGAAATTTGCTACATTGTATTAATAGCAATAAATATTTGAGTATTTTCATAGCAGAAGAGAAGCCTGGCTGACAATTTCAAGGAACCCTGCATAACAATCAGGAATCTAGACAATAAGAATACCACATTATCTCACTTAACCACCAATAATGACTTTATAATGATAAATGTCCATTATTTCCATTTGCATGTTAACTGCCCATAGAAAAAAAAGCAACCAAGTCAACATTTGCTGTAGCTCACAGTAAACCCTCATGTCTGAATGTCAAACTGAGAAACCTGTTTTCAACTTAACACCCACAAATGCACTAGGTAATTTTTAATTGTTTTAGCTTATCAAAATTATTAGATATATATACAGAGACATATAATACCACGCCATGTGTGCTTTGTGTGTGTGTGTGTGTGTGTGTGTGTGTGTGTGTGTGTGTGTGCGCTGCTGCAGTGTGTGTGTGTGTGTGTGTGTGTGTGTGTGTGTGTGTGTGAGTGTGTGTATATAGATATATATATATATATATATATATGTGCTGGGATGCTAGTGCCTGTTGAATAAGTGTTAGGTCAACAGCTGCTAGTCGACTGTATATGCTCAATTAAGCACCTTGATCGCATTGTGGTGTGTGAGATCGCACAAATCCAATATGGTTGGGAAATTTGTCCTACATTGTGTTTGTGCAATCTTGGAGTTAGTTTATATAATTAGGCTGGGGCACATGGGGATTTCCCCGCAAAAATGATGTTTTACGGCTTGCGTGAAAGACTGCATGCACCAAGGTTGTTTCTTAGCACATGAATACTGGCATGTCGTATCTGCATTTCAATGTTTTGACATTGGATATTCTGTCAGTTGACAATGTCTAAAAGTTTATTAGAGTGTATCTGGAGCTGATTGCATCATACAAGAAATATACAAAGCTTCAGGCTGCCATGTCAAACAGAAGGGTATCTAAAATGCGAATTTAAGGTTCCCACTGCATCTGGGTGGCATAAAATCCACAGCTTCTGGTCAGAAAGGAACACAAATTCACGACCTTGGGGTCTTGGAGGGTTTTAGAGAAGGAGTCTAAATAGCTATGGGCAAGAGAGAAGATAGCCTGCAGGTCCTTGAGGATAACTGAAGCTGTGTGTTTGAGAAGCTGTCATTTTAGGAGAACTGAAATTGTTTGGGAAGCCATTATACCAAGAGAGGGAAGCAATTACCTGTATAAGAAAATCAGTTGAAAACTGACACTTGTAAGTACCTAAACTGCTTTAACATAGACATTGACATTATTGACATTGACATTATTAATATTATACACACACGCATTTACGTGCTGTGTGTGTGTGTGTGTGTGTGTGTGTGTGTGTGTGCGCGTGTGTGTGGTTTGTTGGCCAATTTGGGTCATTTCCTGTCTTTTCCAGCCCCCTGCTATAAAGCACGTGCCAGTCTTCTACTTAGCCCGGGATGAAGGATGTTACCGTTGCAACACTAGGGCAGCCGGTTAAGCGGGTTTAAACTATTCGGGCACTCAAAGTCCACCTTCAAATTCTTTCTTAAACTACCTTCCTCAACTATACTAATTGATCGAATCAGCGCATCCTATAATTAAAGATCATCTCTACTTGACTCAAGTAGACTATTCTCTATCTGTTAAACGAAAATTTGGCTCCTATGCATACCTTGATAATGGGCACTCTTGGTCATAGATAAGCAGTACCCTCAAAAAGGCAACTCCCCCATTTCGTCACCCACGTCCTTCGAACTTTTTAAAGTTGCTCATTCCTTCTAGCATGTCGAGGGACTGCTGTTAGCGCCCTCTCAGCTGGTGAATCCTAATATTGAGGCAATGTTACAATTGCCTTCATGTAGCCATGGTATGTTCCTCTCCTCCTCTCCTCAAAAACACAAATACATGTAGATGCAACTACACGCCAAACTGGAGGCTGGCCTCTTCTCAACATAGGACTGGAGGGCACCTAGTCAGGCAGAGGGAAGGGTTACCACACACACTATAGACCCAGTCTCACATATTACCATTACAACCTTCAAATCATACACATAAACACACAAAGACATACCTCGAGGCTCTGATCAAAAAATCTACCAAAACAGTGAGCCACCGTTAGACACACCCAAACAAACTACTCACCTCAGAACACAACACCTGCAACACATAGACTCACAGTCAGAGTGTCAAACAACAACAGCCCTTAAGGCCAAACACAATGCCAGACATTAATTAGTCATTGGTGACTCCATAGTTTGTCATTACCGACGTCCCGCCCCACCAGACTGGAGTAAGGAGAAGGTCATGCAGCTGCCTGTCTGGCTTAGAATCCGCTATTAATAACGCAAGCACTCAGGTCTCAACAGCAGGTACAAATATGATTCAGTCATTGTCCACGCAAACCCAGAAATTACATCGCATCTCCTGACTACATGAAAAGAGATATTGAGGTTTCTGATTATAGAGTCTGGTACAGGCAAGTGACCCTGACCTTTGAGCAGCATCCTACCTTCAACAAGAATGATGCCACCAGAGATAGATGATCAGCCAACAATTGGCTTACCAGGTCACTCAAAGGGATCCGAGAAGTGTCTGGTTCGTCTGATGACATGCTGGACAAGCCACGCTGTTTCTCAAGCAAGGGACGCTTGCACCTGTCACCCCTGACCTCGGATTCGATACGCAGCGCCTACAAGCACCCCCATAGTGCCTTTTTAGGCAAGGCTCAAATTCTAAACCTACCAATCTCTGTGAAATCACATGTAATAGGAAAAAACTAAGGGTAATGCTGCTCAATGCCAGAAGCCTTAATTCCCAAAATGCACGGTACTGAAGGGGCCCTTCTCAGTATGGAGAATATCGCATGTTCCGGCGCTGTGGACAGAAACCTGTCTTCAGGCTCCCTGAGAATTCCCCGAAGCGCGCTTATCAGGGAGTTTCTACTCCATATCATGCTCCTAGCCCCAAAACTGACAATACTAAGCAAGGAGGGGGTATCCATATCAACAAGCGACACTCAATTCCTCAAGACTCCAGTAATGGCACGCGACGATGCATCGGAGACCATCCAGGTGCAATTAACCATAGCAAGACTGCTCTGGCAAATTGTAGCATGTTGCAGGCCACCTCACAACCCAGGAACCCTACATGGCCCTTCCCTGGAAAATAACAATACTCAGAGGGATAAATGTATCACCAAACACCATCAGTACTAGGTGACTCTCACCACTCCTAATATAGACTGGGAACACTACTCAAGCCCAAAACACCCTAGCCCAAAAAAGTTCCTGGAATTCATAAACTCAAATGCCATGGAACAACTAAATGTCTATCACATCAAACACCATCAAATACTGAGGTGAGCTATCAATTACCCTAATATTAGACTGTGGAACAAAATACTCAAGCCCAAACACTAAAAAAGGGGATAAAAAAGGGGGGTTTAAAAATAAAAACCCCCCCAAAAAACCCAAACCATTTAAAAATACTAGGTTTTTGCCCCCTTTCAAAATTTACCCTTAATTTTTTAGCCCCCTTGGGAAACCCCCTTCCCCTTAAAAAAAGGGGCCCAAAAACACCCTACCCCCCCCCCCCCCCCCCCCCCCCCCCCCCCCCCCCCCCCCCCCCCTCCCCCCCCCCCCTCCCCCCCCCCCCCCCCCCCCCCCCCCCCCCCCCCCCCCCCCCCCCCAAAAAAAAAAAAAAAAAAAAAAAAAAAAAAAAAAAAAAAAAAAAAAAAAAAAAAAAAAAAAAAAAAAAAAAAAAAAAAAAAAAAAAAAAAAAAAAAAAAAAAAAAAAAAATTTTCCCCCCTTTGGGAAATTCCCCAATAAACTCAAAAAAATCCCAAAAATTTGGAAAAAAACAAAAGTAAAAACCAAAATCCCCACAAGAGGAGATAACATACTTGATCTCATCATCACGAACATGGGAGCACAATGTTCAACACCGGAAGTATACCCCTCACTGGTGAGATCAGATCACAAACTAATCTCGCTGGAGGTCCTCATCCCCCCCCCACCTGCAAAAAAAAAGACCACAGTAAAGAACTTCTCAAAAGCCGACTTCACACTTCTAAAGACTAGTGTGGTCTCCTTTAAGGACCCGACCCGGGAAAACAGTACTCAAGCCGCTGAATCACTTACAAATGCCTTCTACCAGCACCTGCAGGACTGCATGGATAAGGCAATCCCAAGCAAAACAAAGACTCTTTGTACCAAAGGCAAGCATCCAGTCTGGTGGACCCCAGCCATAAACAAACTCTACAACAAAAGGAGGAAGCTACTACAAGATAGAGCAAAATCCTTAAAAGGTAAGACACCCTTGATCACTATAAGTAAAAAACTAAGAGCTTTCATAAAATCATCCAAAGCAAATTTGAGAAAAAAATAGCTAAAGACTCAAAAGACAATCATAAGGCCTTCTTTAGCTATGTTAGAAACCTGGGAGGAAACTCCCAGATATGCTCAGAACTAGTTCAAAATGATGTGAAGATTACTGATCCTACAGACATTGCCAACATACTGGCTGACAGGTTCAGTGCAAATTTCTCCCCCAAAAGGAGAGATATCTATACCAAACGATTGCAGCCCCCAAACATCTCCAGCCCAAGTGAGAACTGCTCTCCAAAGCAAAAACACAGCATCCATGGGACCTGATGGTGTCCCCGGCTGTGTGCTCCATGAACTCAATGAGGAATTAAACCCACAGCTAGGACAGCTGTTTAATCAAAGTCTTACCTCTGGATACGACCCCGGAGTGGCGACTGCAACTGTGGTCCCACTTCACAAAGGCGGTGCCTCCACCGACCCTGGAAATTACCGCCCATTAGCTTGACAAGCCTTATCTGCAAAGCCATGGAGAGGATCATAATGGACCTCATAAATAAAGACATAGGGAATTTGCAGACTTTGGATCCAACCCAGTTTGGCTTTGTCAAAGGCAGATCATGCCTTTTAAACTTGGTTGACTTTTTCAAACAGTCACCAAAGCCATTGATGAGGGAAAGGCAGTCCATACAGCCTACCTCGATCTGGCTAAGGCCTTCGATACAATACCCCATGGGTATCATTGAAAAAATCATCAGCTTAAATGTTAACCCATACATCACAAGATGGGTTGCAAACTGGCTGAGTGACAGAACCCACAGGGTCAGAGTTGCTGGCGCCATGTCAGACTCAAAGCCTGTCACAAGTGGTGTCCCACAGGGCTCAGTCCTGGGCCCACTCTTGTTTGGCATCTACTTTTCCAAGTACAAGCAAACACAGGAGGGTTATGGCTGACAAAGTTTGCAGATGACTGCAAACTGGGCCATAGTAGAAAACACATCTGACACAGATATCCTTCAGAAGGGTCTCACAGAAACGGATAACTGGTGCCAGAGCCAGGCCTAAAGTTAAATGCCAAAATGCATAGTCACCCCCTTGGGAAAAAAAAGGTTACCCCTAGCTACCAAATAGGTGGCAATCCACTGAGCACAGAAGAAGTTATCAGGGACCTGGGGACCCAGGTTGATAGTAGTCTGTCATTCGACACCCATGTAGCTAAAGTAGTTAGGAAGACCTTCTACATTGCCCACCTTATCATGAAGGGATTCTCATCTAGATCAAGGGAGGTCATAGTCTCCCTTTACTCATCACTCATCAGACCAATGATTGAGTACAATGCCCCATTCGGGAAAGTATCTGACCCGACACTTGCAGCAGGTGGGGGGGCCACAAAAATTCCTCACCAAAAGGATAAAGGGTCTCAAAATCTGTCCTATGCTGCCCGACTGAAAGAACTCCAGCTCTATTCAGTCCCCCCGCTTGCTCAGAGGTGACCTTTGCCTAACATACAAGGCCATGTCAAACCCAGATTTGATGAATATGCTTCACCTCAAAAATCTAGATCCATCAGAGCCACAAGGGGGAGACTTAAACCTTGACACGGCTATTAATAGGACGTGCTGGAGGGATAGATTCATCACCCAAAGACTCCCTATGCTGTGGAACAAAATCCCGGTACATGTGAGGCAGAGCACTGCTGGCCTTGTTCAAGAGAAATCTTGACCAATGGATGGGAGATCGCAGATATACCCCAGGGATTACCTCAGTGTCACTGCTCGACAGAGGCACAGAAAAATAATGGGTATAGTTCCCCATACTAAAGGGGTGGCCTAAGCCACAAAACGATGGGCTAGGCTTGTAAATGCCCTCGGGCAGATAGCCTAGTATGAACCTATGAACCTATGAACCTATGAACAAGAGTTGTAAAGTATACTAAATTATTGAACTAGTATTTGTAAGTTTTATTTACACTGAATGGAATGCTGTGAGCCTACACCTATGAGGAAGTGTTTGTATTAGTGAACTTTTACGTTATTTTCCAAATGGGAAAACATTATATCCATTACCTTTTAAATAAACTTGTGTTTAACACCTGCAAAGCTGCTTCTAGTGACTATTTCTGTTTAAATCCTTAACAAAAAGGGGCCTAACCAAAAAAATTAAATTAACATTGGGCCCCCGAGTGTAAATAAAGGGCAAAAAACCAAAAA
>NW_025057052.1:0-7947 GCF_019279795.1 Protopterus annectens | reverse complement strand
CAAGGCAAGGAGTAAAGTTATGCAGTGTAAATGTGCAGAGTATCCTTCATCCAAGGTAGACACAAGTACTAGCAGTGGCTTTTCATCTGTCCATTATTTCTTACCAGAATGGTCTGGTTTCTGTCATATTTTTGTACTGTTGATTTATGCTTATTACTCAAAGTGCCTGTTGCTCTGTGTTTATTACTTGATACTGGCTGACCATCAGGTAAAGCAGGCTGAGAAGCAGTACTACGTAATGATCCAAGTCAGCTGTTTGGTTGATCGTGAAGATTCAAAGCATACTTTTAATAAATACACAAATAGAATTGCCAAACATTGAAAGCCTTTCTGTTGTTACGCCATGTAGAGTAATACTTAACTAGATAATGTATAAGCCTTTGGGTATGGAAATGCATATGACAGTATTTTTTTAATAAAGGACAGGAGTTACATTATTTTTAAGAAGCTCATTACACTTGGAGACTTCCAGTCATCTCTGCAGGCTTTACCGTAAAGCTAAACAGAATGCCAATCATGTGGTCCATAAATCTGTACAGTAATCCTTTTAAGCAATGTATCTTGAGCTTATTTCTTGTTTGCTTTTCATTTTTTACTTTGATCATGTTTTCCCCATGAAACAAGTAGATAGTTGTCAGGCAGCAGGTCATTGTTTGGATAAGAAACATTTTTACAAGTGGGGGCATCAGAGATTTCTACTTTCAGCATGTTACTTGGTACTTTAATAAAGCTGAATATAAATTATAATTAGAACTGCAGTTCAAGAAGTGGTTTGAGTTGAGTGCTGCTTGTTTTTCTTATACTTGATTTTGACTGGCATTCCATTAATGTATTTAAAAAGTAATTTATTTTTTCATGCCTCACAACCTTTTTTGTTTCCCTCTAGATATTAAGTAAGCTGTCGTTTAGCCAATGCTTTGAAATATTTTTATTCTTCTACACTTCATTTTGTCTTTATTGGACTCTCATAATGAGGGTTTGGCACCCAGGGCAGTGTATTTAGTTAGTTTTTGTGGTTTTGAGCATAGCTCCTCCTCTTGCTAGTTGCCCACACCCCTTCCCATTGACCCCACCCATTCATCTGTCTCCTGCAGCCCCCCTTTGATTTGAAGTCACCAGCTGCCACTGCATTTCAGCTTCAGAATATCTACACCTTGGCTTTCACAGTGCAACATTTCATGCTTAACAGAAAGTGCAGAAAAATCTCAATACATGCGTATTGGAGAAGGGGCATAAACCTGAAAGCAGAAGCAATCCATTCTGTTGCCCTGATAATGGAAAAGTTATTCTAATACAGTCATGACATCTTCTTCTAGAATATTGTCATAAGTCTCCAACCCCTGAATTCTGGCCTGAATTTCTTGTGACTCCATTTCCTGTAGAACCATTGGCCCTAATCTGTCATGTTTGGCAATACAGCTCTCCTTAAATGAGCACTGCTTGTCCAAGTAGCCTGCTCATAGTGCATTGGCAGCACAACTGTCAGTGATGTTATCCCATAAATTTTTCACCCAACTCATGACTTCTTGCAGGCTAGGCTTCACAAAGTTTCCATGCTGATTTCTCTCTATTCCATTTTCAATTAAGTCATTGAGTTCCATGCACAAATGGTCCTTGAATGGCTTGTTTATTGCAATATCAAGAGTCTTGAGATAGGCAGTCATTCCTGCAATCATTATTTGATCTATTCTTCTATGTGCAAGGAATTTCTTCATGTCTTTAGCGCGGTGAGTGCTGACTGAATCCCAGACTAACAGACCACTTTCGCCACACTGCAAAACAACTGGCAGCATCACATCGACCCACTTCCATATAACTGCTTGTGTACAACAGGCTTTTTCGGTTTCAAGAATGTAAATGCCTGAACCATGTTCAATCTTATCTTTCTTGCCCTTATTAATGATTAGAGGTGGGGTTTTCTTTCCATCGAGATGAATTGCCAAAATACAGGTAACACGTGCACTCTTGTAACCAGTGGAGGGAATGTAGATTGACAAGGCAACCCTCTGATCAATTGTTGTTTGAGATCCTGTCCCATAAACATTGCAGTTTCAAACATAGCAATTATGTTGAAGAGTTGGTATTTAGAAAAGTCAATGCCATCAACAAAGGACTTGAATGCAAGTGCACGTTTAATAACTTCAGTATCTTCCAGCTTGAACAGTGTTGTTGATCTTCTTAGAGACAGTTCATATCACTTAAGGAAGCCATCCTACCAATGTTGTGATGCTTTGAATTCTCCTGGGGATATTTCTAACTGTGGTGCCATTGCAACGGCAAATGCTTGAATATCAGCCCTGTGCACAACCAAAGCCTTTGCTCTCCTGTTAGCAATCCATTCACAGATGATGTCTTCCAGCTCAGGAAATAATGGTTGCAGACCTGATCCACACTTGCACTTCTTAATATTTCCCTCATTGGCCTGTTGACTGAGGTAATCATATGCTTCCCGCCATTTTCGGACCATTCGGAGATCTAACTTCTTCTCTTTGCAGAAAGCCCTCAGATTTTTTCCCCAGGAGTCCTCCATGATTCCTTTCTTGTACTCGATGGAATAGCTCTTTATTTTTGCACTCATCTTATCTGGGAAGGGGTTAATCGAAGACTTATGAGACTGGAGTGGCAGCACAAAATGGTTGCAGTTAAGAAGACACAACCATAGCTGTTCATTATGAAGAGTGCGTGCTTTACACGCGTTGTCTGTACTTTGACTAATCAAAGTACACCTACCAGTGTTTATGGGCCAAGGATCTCAACCATCAAGTTTATAATTCAACACATCCATCATCTGTTGTTGACGATCTTAACTAGGACTTATTTTGAGGGGAGGGCTTATATCATGACCACCCTGGAAAAAACATGCTAGGGCTTATTCTCTGGTTAGGTCTTATTTATGAAGAAAGACAGTAATTTGAATAAAGTTGTCAGTTTGTGTAAGATATATTTCAAATAACACAGGTTCAGGATGAAGTAAACAGTAAGGACATACAGCGATGTAAAGCAGTAAAGATTATTAGTTATGGATAATTTGATATAACTTCCAAATATTCTTCCAACCAGAAAAATACCTCTTAAGCATTTTGGTAAATGTATAAAGCTAGTAAACACTAAAAGGAGAATTATGTGTCAATGGTTCAACAGGTAACACACTATCCTCTAATTCTGGAAGATCAAAAGACAGTGGGTTTTATTCCCACACCATAGGCTTGGGTTAATGTTCCAACACTGATATAACAATGCAGCATAAAGGGTGCTGCATTCCTAACTGTGCCATCCTTCATATACGATACTACATTAGGGTCCCACTTACTTGAATTGCTGGTTATTTAGGTGGATGTAAAGATCCCACAGCACTCAAAAAGAGCACATATACTATATTTACATTTAGAAAATACATTTTTACATATTCAAAAACTAAAATATTAACATTCACAAATTCCCATACATTTTCCTGCTTCAACCCCCAGATTTGATTACATCCCATATTTTATCTTCTTTAATATTTCATTCAAATTCCAATGTCAATAATTGTGAATATCATAACAACCTTATCATAGGTTCATAGGTTCATAGGTAGGTACTAGGCTATCAGCCCTAGGGCCCATACAAGCCTAGCCAAAAAATTTACCCTGGCTTTCACCACGCAAGAAAATTATTTTCCTGTGCCCCTGTCGAGCAGAACCACAGACGTGATCCCCGGGGTGAATTTCCCATTTCCCATCCAATCATCAAGATTTTTCTTGAAGAGTGCTAATGAGGAGCTCTGTTTGACATAGATAGGTAGTCTGTTCCAGAGTATGGGAAGTCTCTGGGACAGGAATCTATCCCTCCAGCATGTTCTGTTTATTGTGGTGACAAGGTTAAGGTCCCTAGGGCATGCAGCTCGGAGGGATTGGGATTTCTTTAAGTGGAGCATGTCCAACAGCTCTGGGTTTGACATAGCTTTGTATGTTAGGCAGAGATCGCCCCTGACTAGGTGATATGCGATGGAGTAAAGCTGTAGTTTTTTGAGACGGTCTGCATAGGGCATCTGTTTGAGGTCCAGTAATCCTCTTTGTGAGGTATTTCTGTGGTCTTTCCAGTTGTTGTAGATGTCTTGTAGAGGTACATACCAAAAGCAAGTGGGCATTGTACTCTATAATGGAGTCCTAATGAGTGATGAGTAGAGGGAACAATAGACCTCTTTTTTCTGGATGAGAATCCTTTTTGTGATGAGATGAGCCACGTGAGAAGGATTTCCTGACCACTGTGGCAATGTGATTATCATCAAAGGAGAGACTACTGTCTACCTGTGTCCCAAGGTCTCTTATCACATTTTCAGTATCAAGTAGTATCACCAGCCTTATGTGGTAGTTCACATGGAGTATTGAGTTTTTACCCAAAGGGAATGACAAATAAGGACTTTTTGGCACAGTGAGAGCTTCAGGCCATGGCTTTGACACCAGGTATCCTGTCCTCAGGTAGAGGGGCCCTTTTGTAGATTTGGTTGTCCACAACTTTAGGAGTTTCCCATTATGGCTCCTAGTTTGTAGTCATCTGCAAACTTGGTTAGCCAAAGACCTTCTGTGTTGGCCTGCACTTCAGAGAAGTAGATGCACCAAAACAGGAGAAGGTAATCCCCAGACTGAACCCTGTGGTACTCCACTTGTCACTGGTCCTGATGCTCCGGGGATTTGGAATCTGCTACTTTCACAGTGTGGAGTTCTGTTCATGAGCCGTTAGCAAGCTCATCTTGTGAATATAGGGATTTATACCTAGCTTAGTGAAACTTATCTATAATTCCAGAGTGGGGGATGGTGTCGAAAGCCTTGGCAAGATCTAGATAGGCTGTGTGAACCATTTTACCCTCATCTATGGCTTTGGTGACTGCTTCAAAGATGTCTATCAGGTTTAGGAGACATGATCTGCCTTTTACAAATCCAAACTGAGTAGGGTCCAGAGTTTGGAGATTACCAATGTCTTTGTTTATGTGTTCCATGATGATACATTCCATGGCCTTGCAGACCAGGCTCGTCAGGCTAATGGGGCGGTAGTTCCCGAGGTCCGTCGTGGGCTCCCTCCCCTTTGTGGAGTGGGATAACTGTTGTGGTCGCCATTCGAGTGGGTACAAAATGAGGTGAGGCTGGCGATTGAACATGGTACTTAGGTAGGGTGCCAGTTCATTCTGTAGTTCATGTAGAATGCGAAGCCTGGGATATTGTCAGGTCCCATGGATACTGTGTTCTTGGCTTTTGGAGGGTGTGTTTTACCTGTGCAGCCATGATTATAGGAACTTTTGCATTCTTTTCCGGTATAGTGATTTTCGGAAGCCTCTAGGGAGTGAAGTTAGCTTACTGAACCTATCTGCTAGGATGTTGGCAATATCAACAGCTTTTGGTGTGCTGTATATTTAGTACCATTATGTTGTATCTTCAAGAGCAGATCTGAGTGTTCTATTTAGATTCTTGAGCATAGCTATAGAATGCTTTTGTGGTTGTCTTTAGTGTCAGTGGCAATTTTGTTTTCGTAACTGCAGCTATGGAGGGATTTTATGAGGGATCTCAGCTTGGTTGGTTCAGGAGTTCCTCCAGTCATGGGATTTTACTCTTTTTGCAACAGTTTTCTTCTTTCTTCATTGTAGAAGTCTGTTTATGGCGGCAGAGGTCCACCAGATTGGCTTCCTTGCTTCCTTTTTGGAGTGATAACATCTTGGTTCTATTAGGGATAAAGCATGATCCCCGCACTCGTGTAAAGTGCTTATAAACTGCATTTGTGTAGGATTCGGCAGCTCATGCACCTCTATTGTCCATCTGCATGGGTGTCATTAAGTTTGCCACTTCTGTCTTTAAGAAGTGTAACAGTTGGCTTTTGGAGAAGTTTTTACGATGGTTTCACTAATTGGGGCTGGGGTGGGATGTGGATGCTCTAGGGCTGATTAGCTTGGCGAAGAGTCGGATCCTGACCAACGAGGAATTGACCTCTGGTGTGGAACATCGGTTTCCCATGTTGGTAATGACCAGGTCTAGGATATTGCTGCCCCTGGTGGGGGTGTGAATAAGTTGATCCAAGGTGTTGGAATTTATGAATTTTAGAAAACATTGAGCAAAAGATTTATTTTGCTCAATTTCTTACATATTTGTACATTTTCATAAATTCTGCATGCAAGTTCCCTTTTTTAAAATTTCCATTCTAACTGTGTTTCTCACTTCTTCTCAAAAATCTTTTTTTTTTACATTACAAAAATATATGCAATATTGCGATAATACAATAATCTCTTTTACTTTTCATTTATTCTATGCTGTTCTGATTTAAGTTTGATTTAACTGACAGATTGTCCAAGGAAATCCCCCAGTAAAAATTCCCATTCATATATTTCCTTATCTCACTTCTGTATTGCTAAAATACCCTCCTTTTTCATAAGTTCCATTCACACCTCGCCTTAGGTATAAGCCAAGCTTGTGGACACCTAGGGTACCATTCTAGCTGGGGCACTTTTCCAGCATTTATTTATTTAGATTTATTTATTTATTTGTTTGTAGTAAGAAAATGGTTTCTTTAAAATCTGTTGAATTAATACAGGAAAAAAAATGTAGAGTAATACAAACTGTGAAAAAAAGGAAGGAAAAATACATAATCTAGATTATTGTAGGTAGACCTGGATGGAATTCCAGGTGGCGTGGGGAGCACTTTGGAGGTCTATTACCTAGAGCATCAGCTGACCAAGGGACAGGCCTCCACATGCACCCTCCACATGCATTCACCCTTAAAATATTACATTAGTCACTAATACCAAAACATAGTTTTTCCCTATGTTAATTTTACATGGAATGATCTTTTTTTGAAAGATTTATACATCACATATTGTTCAACCATATTCTTTCGTTATTGCTCTTACATTTTCTCCCTCTTAAACCCTTACCTCATATTTTTAACATTTTTCCTAATGTACTTTCTTTGTCCATAGAAGCCTCTTAATGAAGCCAAGTCTTCTACTTGATTAATTCTAAGCCACCCTTTTATCTTTCATTACATACCACCCCACTGAATTTAATAAAGATATTTGTCTGTCTCTCTAAATACATGAAAAAAATTACTTGCACTCATTCATTTTCTTTTTGTTCTAGCCAGCTGTAGACATTACAAAAGCAAGTCAACATATCCAGTGAAGGTCCATTAACCAAATCCATATTTTTACATACATTCCACACTTTTATTACCTCTTTCACTTTTTCTGTAACAAATTCAGCATTTTGTAATTGCTTAATTCATAAATTGTTCCTCATATCTTCATTCCAGATCAAAAAACCTTCATTTTATCCTTCCGTCTTAAACCTTTACTTTTTGCCTTCATTTATGTCCCATTCAGTTTAAAGTAGACTTTATCTCTACTAAAATGTGTCTTATTACCCCACCACCTATTACAACCACATTTTCCTTATAAACATCTGCCACTCATGTTAATGAAAATTTTATATTCCAATTCACACAGTACTGGTGCTGAATTTTTAACTAATTTGAATATTTGTTTCAATGCTACCACTGTAATAGTAACATCAGTGCAGAATAATGGGGAATCTACAGTTCTGAGTGTGTTGACCTTCAGATGAGATGTAAAATTATCCAATCTTCATGAGTTGGTGGTAGATCAGGTGGATATAAATGATTTCACTGCACACATTAAAAAGAGTAAGGGTTAGTTTTTCATTTACATTTATGTTATTTGTATAACACATTATTTACATATTTATATCTGTACATATTTACAAATATACATATTTACAAATGTTCACAATTGCTTACATTATTACATCTTTATACATTGTATAAAAAAGAAAAAAATACATCAATTTTCTGTTTAATTTCTTTATACATTTTTCTTCATACTAGACCTTCACTCTTTTTTCCATAACCACTATTTGACTTTTCTTATTATTGATAGTATCCATTTCCCACTAAACATAATCCATC